>NC_140066.1:35466464-35496411 GCF_963513975.1 Fringilla coelebs
AGAGAAAAGCAGACAATCTGAAATTCGGATACTGCAATTACCAGAGCCTTAGATATGTCTAAAAGAGAGATCAAGACAATATTTTTCCCCATCGGGACTCCCTCATTAATAATAGAAGTGGGATTTCTTTTTAAGCGTGGCGTTCGTCACCTTTCCTCCTGCTCACACAGGCACGGCGTGCACTGGGAGCATCTCCTGCTCCAGCATACCCCTGGGGAAAGCACACTGGGCTCTGAGCTCTCCTCATGTCCAAAGAGAGGTGACATCCTGCCTGGCTGGGATACAAAATGCTCTTGCCTCTGGCAAATCCCTTTTCCCTGTGAAAGCAGGGCTGAGTAGCACCAGCACTCTGGCAGAGGTTGGCCAAGGAGGTTGCAGCGATGCTGGGACAGCTCCTCTAGTGACCACAGGGAAGGAAAGAAGAGGCACAGACTCTCCAAAATCCTGATGCTTCCCAAAATCAGGCAAGTCAGGAAAGTTCTCAGCAGTGTGCACAAACTGGGCAAAAAAAAAAAAAGAGAAAAATCTGACTGGGGTTCATGGGAGAACTTTGATATCTCACACTCCTGCACAAACGCCCTTCACAGCCTCCATGGATTTCTGGGACATCACAGGAATCAGCTGTCAATTTCCTTTATGCAAATCATATGAAAATCTCTGTAGGCACACAGGAGAGAGGAGGAAGCGTGGTTATAAACACCCAGAAACACTAGAGCTGTGAAGAGAAGGGCATGGAAATCTGCATGTGGTTTTATTCTACACAAATTGATCATTAGCCACAGCATTAATAGCAATTCACCACGCCGGACCTGATTTCAGAGCTGACAAAAAGCCATATTTCTAATTCATGTCACAGTATTTCCAGTCTTTCCACACTCCTGGTGCTCCTGGAGCATCAAAACCTGGACAGAAATGGACCTTTCACTTGTCTCACCACATTCCTTTTGGACCACATGTTATTCACACATCACTGAAAAAATGCATCTCACATTATAGCATTGGGTATGACCTCCACAATGGGTTTGAAATCAGTCCCTCCATTGCAGATCAAGCTGGTGTTGCCAGAACTGGTTTCACGAGGCATTTTCCATGGAAATGAGCTCTGGAGAAGGAGGCTGTGGGAGTCTGTCAAGCACACAGTAGACTCACGTCTGAAGCGTGGCATTTCCTGATGCACATCCTTAATTACAACAACAGAATAGAGAGTGTGGAGGAGGAAGTCTTACAGTGCATTAAAGGAAGGAGTGATAGGTGGTACAGCTGTCTGGATTTCCTTGGAAATACGAAGCAATATCATTTATTAATTATGCTGAGGTAACTGGGAAAAAAATTTAAATATAGAAGTACCTGAAACCAGTAATTGGCTGGAAAGTCCCCCCCCCCCATCCCCATCTTACTCTGCCGCTGTAGAAATTACCAACAAAATATATTCCACTTCATTTCCCATGACACTAAACACTTGGAATATGGTTCCACATCTTAATATTATTGAAAGATGAAGTGACATTATGAGAAAACCTAATGCAGAGCTCCTCTCTTCCCGAGCAGGCACTGCCAGCTCCATCTCCTGGAATATGAATGCTCCCTTCTTCAACACCTGGGAATGTGCAGGACCTGCTGCACAAAGCTGGTCTCAAAATCATTCTTCCCCTTATGGTTTTGTCCCATGACTGACTTGCAAAAATAAGGAATCAGCAGATTGGTTTTCAGCCTCCAAGGTGACCTGTTGGACTTCAGCACTGCAGGCAAAAATTTATGAAAATACAACAAAACTGTGTAAACATGATCTGGCATCATGCAGCACGGAATAATTTAGGGATAATACTCATCACCTGCAAAGGAGGAGCATGTACATGACATAAATGTCCAGAAAGCTGTCTGTGGATACAGAGAAAGCGAGAAGGAATGGGGCAACTCCTCTCCTAAATCACCTGGAAATCCCCAACCTGCTGTTCCATGGAGAGGTTCCTCCATCAGCCTTACAGAGAGCTGGATAAACTCCCAGGCTGGGCACTGGTGCTTCATGCAGCACAGATTGATCCCTAAACTGGTGGGCAAATTCCCACTGAGGAAGGAGAACAGTGACGAGACAAATCGTGTTGTTCTCCAGAAAAACTTGTTTTGATGGATCAAAGCTGTAGAGCAACTGCCACTGCTAAGTTATGATTTTTTTATTTTAAATAGAATACTTCAGCTACAGGTGCAAAATATTTCTCTAGCTGTAAATGTAAGACCCACATCAATTAAAATGGAGTGTTGTAGGTCTTAAACATCCAGGATTTAATTGTCAAAAGTGAGTAAATTCTGGGTTAAATCTATTATTCCAGCCTTTTAATCCTGTGGGATAAAGGTAGTTAGATTATGTATCCAGCCCCACTAGAGAGGAACAGTAAGGCTGGCCATCAATAGGGGGGGAGTATTAAAGAATCATTTCCACTTTTTCCAAAGACATCTATTTCTGTTTTACAAGGCATAACCAGTTTATTTTCATGGCTACCAAATCCACTAATTTCTCTTGGAATCATGCAAAATGATTCCTTAAGAACCACCATGCCAGGCAGTGCAGGAAACACACCTCAGAGTGGTTGTTAAAGATAAATTCCTTGGAAGTTTGACTTGGCATTCTTCAATTACTACTCTAATTATTCTTCTATTACTTAGGCAGTGAGCCAAAGGTTTCCTGGGTGCAGAGGAAGTTAATAGGGGAGATGAAGCAAGATTGTGAGGCCATGTCAGCATATGTTCATTAAAACCCGATTTCTTCAGCATTAAACTCACTTCTGGCACCAACAGCATCCTACTCTGCCTGTGTATTTAATGATAAAAAATAAGAATAATTATTTACAGTATTTCCTGACCCAGTTTCTTTGGTTGTTTGTTCAGAACTGTACATATTTTTTTTTATAAAATGAGGAATTCATTGGGAAATCTACAGTAAAGAAGGTGCTGTCTCCTGTTCAATGCTAGAAGGAAATTAAGGAGTTTCCAAAAGCTTCCCAGTAATCCCCACTGCTTTCCAGCATTCAGCACTGGATATATATAATTACATATGAAAAAATTACATTTGAAGAAAGTTATTTGAGTTGCAAAGCCAAATACTTGAAAGTTAAGAAACGGCATTTTTACTATTGCCTGTGCAATCCTGGTTCTTCCCAGTTTTGTATCCAACTTCTAATATTAAAAGAGGGAATGGGAAAATATTACGTGGTTATGTAGTTAAAGACTGGATCGTAATGCACACGCTCCTGGGAGCAGAAATGGGGTTGCAGACATATGTAACTGTAAATCTGGCATTCCTGAGCATCCAGATCCTGCCTATCCAAACCAAATAACTTCCTTTTAACATATTTTTATGTAATTTCCTGGTTTGTTTCATTTCTAAGGGAATATTTATAAAGAAAATCATCTTATGCAGAGCTGTTAAAATAATATTGATTTCTTGTGCCCAGCTCCCTTTGTTTTTTTCTCAGTGTTCCATGCTTGCTCACCTTCTTTTCCTGGGAAAATACAGAAATATTCCCTCTGTGGAGGCACCTGGGGGTGTTAGGGAATGTTGGGAGAAGATGCAGGGATTAAGGTGATGTTGGGTCCCAGGGTCAGGGTCAAGATTCTTTGGAATTTCATAAAACCCACCTGTGACCGGGGAGCCAGGGGAGGGAAACTCCAGGAAAAAAAAGCCAAGGGGGTTCTCAAAAACCACTTTGTAACTGAGTTAAAGCTGAGAGACATTTTGTGGGACAGGAAAAGGCCCTGAAGGCTTTCTCCCTGCCAAATTTCAAGTCAGATTTTATGCAGCTGTTGGAGCTCATCCCCAAAAAATAAAACAGTCTTGGGAATCAACCCAAGCATGGAGGTCTGGGTGGCCAAGGGGCTCCTGCTGAGACACCGTGAGGGGCTCTCCTCTGATTTTTTGAAGTCTGGGGAGTTTGCCATTGGTGGTAGAGGAAGAAGAAAGTCATCTCTGAATTTCCAGCCCCTCAAGACTCATCCTCAGCCCATCCCATTGGAATGGGATGGGGCATCAAAGCAGAGACAGAAGGAAAAATGTATTGTAGATGTTGGGAACTGATCTAAATCCTTCCTGGACAATCTGCTTGTTTAATATGTTCATTTAAATTCTCTCCACAGTAAAGGATAATGAGACTTTTTTAAAAATAAGTGTTTATTAATGCAAATTAAGGGCAAAACAAATCCACTCCCTTCCTCCCCCCCACCCCAAACTCAGACCAGAGCGAACTTGAGTTGCGCTCAGCATTAAATGTAAAAATCTATAATTTTTTTTTTGTTTTTAAGTAGGCTTAACAAAAACATGATTTCATGGATCACCAATAAACAAGTTTTTTTTAAAAATTCCCTTTTAAAACTATGAAGGGAAGAAAAAGTATCAAGGTAGCCAAATCTCCAGGATGTCTTACAGCATATTAGGTATAGATCCAACCTCCAGGAATTTTTATTAACCTCTCACTGCTTCCAAATTCAGACAAAATTCCCCCAAACCAGAGTTCAAAGTCCCACATCAGAAGCTGCCAAACATCTCAACACGACTGAGGACCATGGATGGTGTTCCTTCTCTCCTCCAGCGTGGCTTGGAGCTGTGTCCTCCCCCCACAGGCAGCCACAGCAGTTTGCATCTCTGGCATTATTTAGTGCACAGTGTGGATATTTAGAGGCAAAACCTTGGGTTCCACATCCCTGCTTCAATCTGCAGGGATCTGGAACTGAGGCAGGGTTTGGCCCTCAGCTGAATTTGGCAAGGAGCACACACACACACACACACACACACCAGAATGAGAATCCTCCCTTCCCAGCCAGCCCTGAGCATCTCCCACCTCCAGAGCCCTTTCTCCCAGGGTGTGAAGTGGCCTTCCCACACAATACTGGCAATCTGTCTCAATCAGGATTCCTTCTCTTGTGTCCTGTTTGTTTTCCCACAGATCACCCTGCTCTAAATCACAGAGATGCAGAAGCCAGAGGGGTTTGGGGGTGGTGGGAGCTGGGAGATCAGGGGTGCTGATCCTGCAGCCCTTCTGGCTGGGGTGGGTGCTACAGACTGAGCATCCTTGCTGGGAGAACTGGTTCTGACTGGGGTCTGGCCAAGGACTTTGGAACAGAAGTGTTTGGGGGTCAGGGCTAGGGTACATGCTGTTCAACCCTTCTGTCTGGGATGTGGACATGGGGATCAAAGGACCTGTGACACTGGGCTGTGTGGGGCAGTCACAGGCTGGAGGGAAGGGGTGCATCCAGAGGGACCTGGACGGGCTGGAGAATTGGGGTGAGGAAAAATTCCTCATGAGGCAGTGGGTCCCAGCCCAGAAACCAACCATCCAGAACCCTGGGAAAGGACAAGGAGCAGTGGGTGCAAACTGAAAGAGAGGGGATTTAGTTTGGATATTGGGAATTAGGAATTGTTCCCTGGCAGGGTGGGCAGCCCTGGCACAGGGTGCCCAGAGCAGCTGGGGCTGCCCCTGGATCCCTGGCAGTGCCCAAGGCCAGGCTGGACACTGGGGCTGGGAGCACCTGGGATGATGAAAGGTGTCCCTGCCCATTGCAGGGTGGGAATGGGATGATGTTTAATGTTCTTTAACATTTTGTGAAGATCTCTGGATTTGAATTTTTATTTGAATACAAATGTACCCACAAATCACAAACCTACAAGGAGGGAAAACTGCATCCCATTAACTGGAAGCTGTTGTAGAAACCACACACCGTGTGCAAGAGGTTAAACTGTGGTTCACCAGAGCCTGATCCTGAGCTGATGTTTCTGGCAGAAAAAAGAACCTCAGCCATCCCTAACTGCGAAGCAAAGGGATGGGGAAGGGCTTCAGAGTCACCTGTGTCACCCTCAGCCATGAAGAGCTTCACCCACTGTGAACCCCACCAGCATCACCTCCAAACCCATCTGCCAACGCCAGGGACATCTACCAGCTCCTAGAACACCTGCTCTGAAATCTCTGCTCATTACAATTAAATATTTAGATGATGTTTCATTTATGAAAATTAGATTTTAGACGTGAATTAGGACTACCTTAATTATTACACTAAAACATGGAAATGATAGTATATTATTAGAAACATATTTTTCTTACAAAACTGTGTTTGCAATCGCGCCAGGAAAAAAAAAGTTATGAAATAGACTTTTTATAGTAGGTGTTAATTCTGAATAATTAGGATTAGGCACTGGGGATTTGCAACCCAAATAAAAATTTCCTAATTAACCCTTATATTGGCCCTAACAGAAAAGCCAAATAGTTCAGCAACAAAAAAAAGGAGAAAAATGAAAAAAAAAAAAGCTCTCCACATATAAAAGTGGATGTCTAAAATCTGAAACAAAATGGGATTTAAAGACACCTCCTGGAAAATGTTTACACACCTGACCAGAGCCATCCAGGCAGCTGGGATTTGGGTTTGCCATGATGTGATCAGCATGATCCAGATATTTTAGGATCACATCCCAGTTAGGAAAAGTGAAATCATCTCGGGTCTTTTTCTTGACACTCCCTTAGTGCTGATGCTGCCTTGTTTAATTTCTTTTATAATGATTAATAGTCTTATTTGGGCTTTTTATTGTCTAGATTTTCTTATGTATCCCACGGCATGTCCAGGAAGTGATGTATTCACAGGAACAGGAGCTGGCAGTCTCTTGGGAAACATTCCAGCCTGGAGGGACACACAAGGGCAGGAACTGGAGCATCCTCAGCTTGGGCATCACCTTTTGGAGCTGAGTTGGATTCATGGCCAAGAGCCAAGAGAGCCATCTCTCCTTTAAAGGTCCTCTGAAAGCAGCCCTGACCAGCAGCACTCCAAAGTGAGGGGGAAAAGAAGGAGGGCAGAAAATAATTCTCTTCCTCAACCAAGGGCAAGAAGAGAACCACGGAATGTCCTGAGTTGGAAGGGACCCACAAGGATTGAGTTCAACTCCTGTGCCTGCACAGGACACCCCAAAAATCCCACCCTGTGCCAAACAATTCTGGAGCTCTGGAGGCCTGGGTGCAGCTCTTCTGGGCTCACACAAACACTAAGGCACTGCCGAGGATCTCAGGTTCATTTCTCTGCCCAAGGTGTAACAGCCAATGCATAAATCCAAGGTAAAATCCACCCTGCTCCAGTTCCACAGGTTTTAAAGCTTTTTCTATTTTTGTTTCCTAGACAGCCTTGGCAAACTGCAGAAATACGAGCTACACTTGAGCTGAAACAAGACCTGGCCAAACTGAGGTTGCCAGGGTCTGAGATGCATGCAAAATTGAGGCAGATCTCTCTAGATACGATCATTTTTATGAGTTAAGAAAACACAGAGGCATCTGTCCAGCTTTTCCCACCAGCAGGTGAAACATGCCAAATGTCCCAGTTTGCTGCAAAAATGTGGCACCAGGCTCACTTGAAAGATGAAAGTTCTCCTCTCCCACTACATGTGGAAGGATATGGAGAGTTACCTAAATCACCAGGATGAGAAGAGCACGGTGCCATTAGCCAGCACAGGACCCAGGGAACAGCTGGAGCTGTCTCAAGGGAGGGTTAGGTTGGATTTCAGGAAAGGTTCTTCCCCAGAGGGTGCTGGGCACTGCCCAGGCTGCCCAGGGAATGGGCAGAGCTCAGAAGTGTTTGGACAATGCTCTCAGTGGGATTTTTGGGGTGTTTGTGTAGGGCCAGGAGCTGGACTGGATCCCTGTGGGTCCCTTCCAGCTCAGGACATTCCGTGATTCCATCAAAGTGAATTGTGCCTGATGGCTGATTCCTGAGCAATGCTGGCACAAGAGAGAGGAAAATCTATGTTTAAAGAGCTTCATCAGACCAATATTTAGCCAACATTCATTACCATCCTTATTAAGAATGAGCTGAAACATTGGTGATTGTTTATAGATATATGCAAAGTGCATGGAATTGGGACAGTCAGGAAGAAAAGCACAAAGCTTTCTAATAACTATTTTAGGCTCCAATCATTCAAACCACCACGGACAACACTTTAAATAACCTCAAATACACATTGGTTTAGCTCAGAGAAATAATGCAGTATATTTTATATGTACCTCGTGCCTTGTGAGTTCTCTCTCTCCAGCTTACTCCAGATGCAATTGGAGCAAGGCTTTGCAGCTCCCAAATCCTTTGGGATGCCCCTACAGCATCCACTGCTCTCCAAGGCCCCATTCCCAACACTCCAGCCCCACCATGGGACCCCTGCCAGGCTGTTACCCACAGACCACGCTCTGCCTCCCAGGAAAACCAGGATTTTGCTCAAGGTTTATAGATTCAATCAAACCTCCTCAAACAATTCCCATGGAAGTACTCGATATACATGAGGCTGAAGCCTTAATTTTTTAAGTTTGCTTTTCCCCTGCCGTACAGATTAAATGCATAATTTGATTTCATCTCATTCAATTTTAAAATGATTAATCTTATCCAAACCCACATGAGTGGTCCCAGCTCGGTCCAGCTGGACAGGTGCATCTCAATTCCAAGGCAAAAACCCATCCTTGACCTGGATTTCCTCTCCATGCACCAGGAGCACCAAGTCCTGTGCCCAAAATATTATCTCCAGTTGAGAAGAGAACCAAAATCCAAATTCCCAAGAGCCCCACAGTGCCCAAAAAGAAAAGCAGGGTTCCATTTTCCTCTGCTGGCGAGTTGCCCTCCTGCAACGTAGGCTGGATTTCCTTCTTTTAAAATCTGGGAACAATATAAATGGGAGATAACTTGCAATCCTTAATGCTTTCCATCCTCTTTGCAAAATCTTTTTATAATGCTCAAATAGTTGGCTTCCAGTGATGATCTTATAATGATCCTAGGGAGTACTGAGAAACTGTGAGTAAATTCAAATCAAATACATTTTAGAAAATTAATACAATATCACAGACCTTATATTGAATAATTTTCATTACAGGATATAATTCTCTTACAGGGGAAGAGCAATAATATGGTGATTGTTGATGTTGTCAGTGCTTTTTTTTTGTATTTTTTTTTTAAATCTGCAATACTTAGGCAGTAAATTGTGCTGCTATAGTTGCTCGGCAACCATAACTTCTGCATACTCACCTCCCATGGTTTTGTAGCAACAACAATCTTATGATAACAAGGGGATGGGTATCTTTTTTTTTGTAATCAAGATTCTCCTTGATATGCAAATGTATGCAACATTTAATGTATTATGTATGGGAAAAAATTAAAATAATTATTTCATTTGAGTAATGAGCCTTAAGTGTTGATTTCGGATTTCGAAAGGCAGGAATGGACCTGCTGAAAATTTGATACCAATAAACAGAGGAAATCCACTGGCATAGAGTAAAACAATTATATTCTCCTTGGAACACCTGCTATTTACATATCTCAGCTGTGAGATACAAAACAGGAACAGGGAGAACGTTCTGGGTTTGTGGGTTTGTGTTTTGGAGAAGAGCAAGTGTCCATTTAGGACAAAAATAAAATAAATATACCCAAAAACAAGAACTAAGAGAAATGGACTCAGAGTAAATTCAGCACCTGCAGAGAGGGGCAATATTATGTTAATCTCCAGAGAAACGTGGTTTTCCTGGGTAGATCTGGACTCTTTGCAGGAGACCACTTCCATATTTAATCTCAATTCAAGGATTAAGAGCCTGGGAGAATTTTGAGCATCCCCAAAGCAAGGGGCAGAGTGACCTGGGTTCTTACACCTCCATAAGAAAAAAAAATCTAGTTTTAACACTTGTTTTTTTCTCATGGACTCTTATTTCTTATGGACATTTCTTTTTGGGCTGAAGTGGAATTTGCTCATGGATGTGCTGTTGTACCTCATCAAGGTTTTGAAAAAGCATTTTTCATTATTTGCAAAGTTTTGGTGGGGCTTGGTTTTTTTCTTTTTGTTTTCAGAATGGTCTTATACGCATGGTACATTTTTTTTATCCTCATCTTCTGCACAAAGAGAATAAAAAACTAAATACAAAAGTTATTAGATCATCCTGCAGGAACATCAATGGACCAAAATGATTCTCCTCTTAATTGTTTTAATTAGGGAAGAAGCAAAATTATCTACATTTCTGTTTTAATTGCTAGAAGGAAAAAAAGATTCGATATTGCACTCTGTATTTGGAGGAATCTGGGATGGTGCAACACCTCCGAGTAATTTTAATTATTTAATGTAACAAGTTGGTTTCCTTTCAAGTAAAGTAGAATTTGACTTTTCACATGAGCACCAAGTTTGGGTTCAGCTTTAATTTCACTTTCTGTTTTGATTCAGATTTTCCCACTGTATACACAGTCGAGTTTTCTTTTTGGTACCTGTGATTTAATGGCAAATTTATGTGGCACCACAGAAGAGGGAGCTGCTCTGGACATCAAAGAGGGAATTTTCCCTGTTTCATCTCTTCCTAATCAGGATATCCTCCAACTTCTGGAAATCTTTGTAAGTACTTGAACATCGTGTCTCTTTATAAAGCTACAAATACCCTGAATGGAGCTCCTGCTCTGGGATGCTGCTGTTGAGTGCCAAGACCCCTCCACCTGAGCACCACAATCCTTGGTGCTCTGCTTGAGCTGAGCTCAAACTAAGAGCTGCACTTTTCTACTGCCCTGAGGCCACCTCAACAAAATCATCTGCCAAGCAGCACGACTATAAACAGAAAAATAAAGAAATGCGCTCTGGACTCTCTAAAGAAATGACTTTTTTCAGCAATAGAAAGGAAGCTCCCACTGCCAGCAGCCTCCTGGTCCTCCACCAGGATATTGTTGGGCATCTTTCCCAGTCACCTGCAAGAAGCCCCTCCTCACCCAGCCCTCACCACTTCCCAGGGCTGAAAGCGTTTAAAAAGGCTTTAACTCAGATGTGCCATCAGAAGTGGCAGTGCAGGGAAGCTGCCACGTCCCTGCAAGACACTCAACATTTCCCCAAGGACCTCGTGGTCCGGGTTCCAAACATAATTAGGAGAAATTTCAAACACCGCTTTAGATTACGTACACAGTACCACGCAGCCCTGACATAACTATAGAGGATATTTCTTCCAGTCTTTAATCATCAAGTCCTATTTTGTCTTCTTTACATATAGGTCATTTCTTTGACAGAATAAATTA
Organism: Fringilla coelebs; assembly: GCF_963513975.1. NCBI lineage: Eukaryota > Metazoa > Chordata > Aves > Passeriformes > Fringillidae > Fringilla > Fringilla coelebs. The sequence goes on from NC_140066.1 coordinate 35,477,502, forward strand.
TGATTAGCCTCTTAGTTTAAATGTAAAATTTAGCAGAACTATAGTGTCACTGCTCCCTGTGTTCTTCCTTTCAGTATTTCTCTTTCATTAAAACTGCCTTTGAAATCTTTTACCCTCTACTCCATCTGAAGCCCAGGGAGGACACTCTAATTTCTGAAACCCTGTCTGTGCTGAAGGAAAATGTGGAGGCTCAGGCTTCTGTATCTTTTTTTTCCCCCTTTTTTTTTAGGATACCAAGATCACAGCGATGCTGGTCTGCAACAGGCAGGGAACAGCCAGCCAGAATATGGGATGTGCTGGGAAATTTTTCATGCAAACTGGGCCTTTTCTTAGAGCACAGTTCTTCCCTTTATTTCCAAGGAGCAAGACAAACAGAAACAACTATTTTTGTTCAGGCACAAATCTTTCCCGTCCCCAAAATTTTAGATGTCATATATGTATGTGCATATATAAAATATTTACTCTAAACAGAGACAACTTGTGAAATTCTACAGGCTGGGCCCTTTTGAGCATCATAAACTTCGCTGGCCAGGCTGATGTGTTCATGCATAATTTTCACTGCCTCCAGAAACCCTTTTCCTCCTCAATTCTCTTTGCTGCTCAGAAGTGTTTGGAAAGTGCTCAACAGCTCCCTGCTCATCCCAAAAGGAGCCAGGCACCCTCCCCACTGTGCCAAAACTCTGATTGCTCAGGGCATGCCAGAGCTGTGCCAACATCCCAGCCAGGATCACGCCAGAATTCAAACCCTCACCCAACCTGGGGCAGCACCTGGCTCTTACTGCCCCACCAAACTCCATCCAAGCTGCCCTAGAGAAGCTCCCTCCCACAAGGGTTTCACAAGGCCCTGGGTGAACATTGATGGGCACAGAGTCATGGAATCTTGGGATGGTTTGTGTTGGGAGGGACCTTAAAGCTCATCCAGTTCCCACCGGACCAGGTTGCTCCAAGCACTGTCTAACCCGGCCCTGATTTGTTAGAGCTGACACCAGCAGCAAAGCAAAATAAAATTAGAAAAGAGAATAAAAAATTAAGAATAAATCACAAATGACCAAACATTACATTTCTAGAAACAGCTCCATCAGCTCATGTGGATCTACTTTGAGAAACACCAAACCGGAATGAGAAGGGAAATAACAAAATGTGTTAGATATGCCAGGACACTTTTTCACTGGGCTGAAACTCCGATTACCCAGCCAGCAAGATTGTTTAAGTGCTGACCAGTTTGCAAGCTCAATCTCTGTAAATATGAGTGCAAAAAGCAAAGAGGAGCTTAACCATAACTGCTAGGATCTGCTGTCCGACAGAAAACTAAAATTGCATCAACATATTATAAATATGAGGATTTAAAGCCTTCTGGAGAGGGTGAGGTTATAATGCTGCTGGACCAATACTATAAAACATGAAAGATTTCATCCTGCTGCCATAATTCTGCTACTCTGATGCCGGATTTTCTTAAAAATATGCATCTGCATTGCAATATTTAGAGATGCTCATGATTCTTCTTGATGTATTCCCCCCACCAAATCAGAGGATTTCCTTTGGACAGGGGCTCATTTTCAGCTGGGAAAGCTAAAAAAGGCTGCTGCTTTGGAGCAAGGACCCCTGTGGTCCTCCACTTGGCAGGACAATGGAGTATCCCTGGGAAAACTGAGCCATAAATTTGAGCAGTCCATGGAAAGTGGGAAATGTGATTCTAAATCCTCAGCTGCACCACACCTCAGAGCCAGAGCTGCAGACCCACAGCTCCCTCACACCCCCCTTTCACACCCCCTGCCTCTCCCCAGATCTCTGTCCCAGAAATGCAGGATTCCCATTAAACACAGGGCGTGCAGGCCTTGGGGTCTGAGCTATTAATTCTGACCCCCCATGCCCTAAACCCACCACAGATCCCCTAAAACCCTTTAGGAAGATGGGTGTCTAATTCCCATTATCACACAATGGAAAAAATAATCAATCAGAGACTGTAAACTCCCCCTTTCAGATTCCCTCTTTTGTGTCAGATTCCTAAACCTGTTTGGAATGATCAGACCCCGTGGGAAGATTTTGATCCTTTGGAGTTTCTCACATTGTGTTTTGGGATGCAGAGCTGTTGGACCATGGCTCAGTGTACAACAGAGCACATCCAGCATCAAGAAATTCTACTTTTCATGGAAAAGATTGCATTAAGAAGAGGTGGAGAACCTCTCCTTGAAAAAGGACCAGAGGATGAAATTTCCATTGTAAGTTCCAGGGCAATTTGTAAATAAATATACCTACTAACTAGTAATTAACATTTTATTAGATAAATGACTCGTGCACACTAAATTACCATGCATAAATACACCATTAATATGCAGCAGAACTTATAGTTCAAAGCTATCAGCAATGTAAACATATGTTCACCCACTCCATCTCGTGCTCAAGGGCTGCCATGAAATACAGCAGTGATTTAGGGGGCTCCAGACCAGCAGGGAAAGCTCCTCATTCATCCAAGAGGATGGGGTGAGCTGGCTTCAGCCCACGGCGAGGCAGAGCGGTTGTTGTGGAGCTGCTTTGCTCCTGGTTAATTAGCAGTGGGCAGAAGAACTCATTTTCTGCCCATTATAGAAATGTTGAGCTGTCTGAGGGCTGGTGAGGAGCAGAGGGTTTCAGACAGAGAGGGGAGCCTGCCTTCACCCCAGGAGGGATGTGGGGCTGGTGGAGAGAGCCCAGAGCGGGCTCCAGGATGAGCAGAGGATGGAGCAGCTCTGCTGGGAGGAAAGGCTGGCACAGCTGGGATTGTTCACTGGAGGAGGGAAGGCTTTGGGGTGAGCTCAGTGTGGCCTCACAGTGCCTGAAGGAGTAAACAGGAAAGATGGAGAGAGAAAATTTACAAGGGATGGAAGGACAGCAGGACAAGGGGAAATAGCTTCCAAGTAAAATTAGGAAAGTTTAGATGGGATATTGGGAATTAGGAATTCCCTGGGAGGGTGGGCACAGGGTGCCCAGAGCAGCTGGGGCTGCCCCTGGATCCCTGGCAGTGCCCAAGGCCAGGCTGGACACTGGGGCTGGAGCAGCTGGGACAGGGGAAGGTGTCCCTGCCATGGCAGGGCTGGGATGGGGTGAGATTTAAGGTCCCTTCCAGCCCAAAGAGGAATTCTGTGACAACACCAGAGCATTTGCCATCATTAATGAGCCCAGCTGTGCCCAGCTGTGCCCAGCTGTGCCACTCCCACACCCCAGGTGGAACCCAGGCAGGATCAAAGGCTTTGCCCATGACCACACCGGAGGTGTCAGAGAGGGCAGTGCCTTCAGCCAAAATCAGTCCCTCAGCCAAAATCAGCCACACCACTGTGCCTTGCCCTGAACAGGAATACGTGGTGGAGTATGACCTCCAAGAGGTTTAAAAACCACATGTGATTGCCACTTGCTACCTTGAAATAGATGAAATTAATTTCCTCTCTATGCCATTCCCCCTCTCTCTCAGAAATCCCCTTTCCAGGAAACAAACAGCAGTGCTGAGCAGTTGGCTTTTATCCTGCTGTCAGGCTCTCCAAGTACACCACTCACAGGAATTTCTATTAGTACATAAAATATGACACATGTGAGGAAAGGTCAACCTGGACACCTCACAATCCAGCTCTTGATTAATTCTAATTTCAGAACTGAGCAAAACACAGCCAGCAGTGTTAAAGTGACAACCAGAGAGCAGAAAGCACCAGGATGAGGAGGACACCAGTGCAGAAGTTTCCTTGGAAAGAGCATTTTTACCCACCCACACCCTCAGACACAAAGTTGAAAGCATCTCTAATTTCCTCAGGAGTAAACCTGCGTTTATTCAGATCTGTGTCCATCCTGGATGGAAGGTCCATGGAGTTTTAGTAATTTTGGGATGGATGCCAACCCAACAGCTTTTCATCCCAGCCAGGCAAGGGAGTCCTGATATTCACCCTGTGCCTGCAGGCACCCAGATCCTCCCCCACAGCAAGAGCTCACCTGGGCATGGATGAGCAGTCAACCATGGCCAGCACCTCCTCCAGCTGGTGCCACCCTTTTATATCCCTTAAACTCCTTAATAGCCTGCTGGAGGTCAAAGCCATCAGGGCTTGCCTGTTCCTCCCCTGGAACATCCCACCTGCAGCCCTCACCTGGCAGGCACCAGGGCACGCAGGAGCCATGGGCACTTTCCACTTTGCTGCTAATTTAAATACCTGCTTGAACTGAAATGTGGCTTTTATTGTTTCCTTGGGTCATGATTAACCCTCTCAGCCACTGCCACTGGTTTTGGCTGCCAGGATATTTTGGCAACTAATTTGCCATTAGGGGAGGGACAAACATTGTTCAAAGGTGCCTCTATCTCTTCTCCAGTTACCTCTGGAGTGCACAATGTCATTTATGGAATGGTTTAAAAGGTGTTCAATATGAGTAGGAAACTTTTTGGGTAAAATATCAGACACTGCATGGTTCAATATCCTTCCCATTTACAGAGCGCACAAGGATACTTCCACAATTCCAACATTATTAGAGGGGCTGTGCTGAAAAATTGACCTTAAAAATCTCACAACAACTTGTTCTTTGTCAAGGGGGAGGGAATAAAAACCCACCAAAAGTTTTCTGTTCCCTTTTTGAAACTAAACAGCAATTGGGCAAACGTGTGCTATGTACAAATAACATAAAATGCATGCAGCTGGGTAGATGTTTTCCATAACAATGCTCTGAGAAATTGCATTAAACCTCAGACATTATCCCTGGTTTTATAGAATTGCCCACAGAGACAGACACCAACATCACTATTAAGTACCAAGAAAGTACCAGGCTTGTTACAGGAGCTTTATGAGAGCCAAGGATCAAATATTTTTTCACAGTTTTATGTGGATAGTTTCATGAAAATTGATCAGGTCTAAAAAGTCACAGTCCAAATGAAGCTAAGGTTAAAGATAATTTATACATGATATTCCTAATTTTATTCTGAGCCCTTTTATTACTATGTAGGCCTTTATGACTTTAAAGAAAATGTCAGTGGCAGCAAATGACATTGTACTGAATAATCTAGTTATGAGGGAAAAGACATTTAAAACTATTCCAGATCAGCTCTGCTCTGTTCTGCTGAACTTACAGTTTTATCCCACACAGCTGGGCTCAACTCCTGCCTGGATTTTTAAATCGTCTTCACGGTTGCTTTGCGAGCCAATGTCTCTTGCTCTTCTCTTTTTAATTCCTCGGAATTTCACGTTTCCCCCCTTTTTTCCAAAGTACTTGGGGGGAATTCAGCTCTCCTTCCCATGCCCAGGGGTGTCTCACCCTGTGTGCTGCTGCCTCAGGGTCCAGCCCAGCCCTGCATGTTCAGGACGTGCTCAGTTCCTGATGGTTGTGATTTTCACCTGTCCTTGGGAGCAGCAACTGTGTCCCATCAGCTCCACAGCAGGGACAGAAATTGGAGACAAATTCCTGCTGCTCTTGACATGGACAGACAAGATATTTCCCTAAATCCCTGTCTGTGCAGCACCAGGAACAGGGATGGGTTTGAAGGGCATCCGTGGCTCTTTTTTGAAGCATCCGCATCCCAATTTGCAGGTTTTGCTCCCACCTCTCCTTTTCCTCCTTTTATCCAATCTCCAATCTCTACAGCAACAAATCTGCAGAATATTATTGCTATTTACTGAGTTATTAGAGAGGCAGCTGTCTCATGGCAGCAATATTAGCAGTTTTTTCCCTTTTTTCCAGCCAGAAAAGGGAGGGAGAGGTGCAGGGTGACACCTTGGGCAGAGGCTGACACCCCCTTTGATGCAGGGAGGGGGTCTGGAGGGTCCCATGGGAGTTCCCAGGGGGTTCCTGGAGGAGTCACCAGACCACAGCCCTGCTCCTGTTGCTCCTCATGTTGGGGGGACATTTGTCTGTCCCTATTTCTCTCCAGGAAAAGGTTTCTGTGGGATGAAACACCCAGTGATTGGCCAGGGATAAGTACCTGAGATCAGCCCAAAGTGCCCAAATTCCACCTGATTGGTTCCCTGAAGATTTTGGGATCTCGATGCTGAATTTTGGCTTTGATGGAAAGGGAGGATGACGTTAATCACGTTAATCTGGCACAGAACCAGCTCTGTTATAAATAAAGTTTTTAGAGGAATATCAGTCACTGTCTGATTTACTAGGAGGAAACAGTGTTAATAAATTAGAATAAAGAGGATTTTCATGAAAGTTTTGTGTTTATATTTAAATTTCTTTAAAATCCTTGGCGTTAAACAGCTTGTCTTCTTTTTATTGTTTTTGTTTGTTTGTTTGTTTGTTTGTTTGTTTCTGTGTGTGATTTTTGCTCAGGGAAAGAAATGAGAGTTGTTATCATTGACAACCTTCCCAAATTCTGCCACTGTCTGAATCCACACTACCCCTGGTTTTCCAGATGCTTGTTTGAAAGGCAACTGTTATTGCATGTCATAATTGTGTTCATAGCTGAGTAAACACCTTCACAGGTGCAAAAAGACCCGAAAGCTGCAAGAGCTGTAAGGCTGAAAAAGCAGAAATTTTATAGCCTTGTCATGGACAAAGGAGGTGTAGAAATGAAATACAATATTTTCCTCTGTCTGAAGTGTAACACTTGATTAGCTTGAAGCAGTGAGAGCCGTGTGGCCGTGCACAGGATTTAATCAAAAACGTAGCTTTGTTTGAAAAGTGATTAGGTAAAAATGTCATTGATTTCTACAGCAAATCTGCTCACTGAGGGTTTCAGAGCCATAGACTCCTTTCTCTTCATAATATTTATATTTTAACTGTTTTTCAGCAGTGGCCAAATAGAGCTATCAGGCTAAAATAAGAGCAGAAATTGTTGTGGCAGAGGTTTTTTAAGTGCAAGGCGAATCTTGACTGCAGGATTTGCCTCTCCCTCTTCTCTCTGAGCCCCTCTGTCTTTCCTCATTGCTATCTTCAATTTATATTTATTTTAATCAAAAATCAAACTCCTCCAAGAGACCTGGAAAAAATTTATATTGGAGTGCAAGAATTCCAAAGCAGCTGGGGCTGCCCCTGGATCCCTGGCAGTGCCCAAGGCCAGGCTGGACACTGGGGCTGGAGCAGCTGGGACAGGGGAAGGTGTCCCTGCCATGGCTGGGGGGCATTGGGTGGGATTTGGGGTCTCTTCCAACCCAAATCACTCCGGGATTCCCTGAAAGAATTGCTGCATATCAGGAAAAGTGTTCATCCCCATCCTCATCCTCATCCTTGAGCTCAGCAGGGTTTCCAAATGAGCCCAGTGTGGGCCAGGTAGGGGATGGCCACAATGGATGCTCCTTCCCAACTCCAGTTTGTTGCTGTTTTGGTCAAGTGAATTAATTAAAATGCAAATTTAATTGAATATAAATGTTAAACTACAAATATTTTTTCCCCTAAACTACAAATATTTTTTCCCCTAAAGGAAAGTCATTCCCTAGTTACTATAATCAGTATTATAATGTAATTATAATATAATTAGTGATATTCTCAGAAACTGCCTAAGTAAAATAAATACATATTAACCTGTTCATTTTTATTAAGTTATTTCATCCAAGTATTGTTCAGATGAGCAAATGTTTCATAAAACTTTTTCCATAATGTTGGAGAAATTATCAAATCCCCCTTTACCTGAACAACTTATAATATGATTTTTAATGAGAGAGAAGATATCACAGAAACCCTTGAAGAGTCCTGGAGAGATATTATTGATCTTTGGAGTTAGATCACCTTAATGATTATCTTTCATAGCAGCTGGAATATTTTGTTCCTTGTCTGCCAGAAAGACACATCTGAAGGTTAAATACAGCAGGATGGAGCAAAATTCTGTTGAAAGTTTATAAATCCATCCTGTGGAGGAGGAGGAGGAGAGGGTGGTTTGCTGCAGAGTTCCCCAAAAGAAGCACCAAGGAGCTGATGCCTGGGGTCTGTGGATACAAACTGGGGACAAAATGAGGACAGTTCAAGCCTGGCACTTTGATAAATAATAAAATTCATCCCTGGGAACACCCAGTGTGTTTCCACTGAATCCTGGGATGGTTTGGGTTGGGAGGGACTTTAAATCTCATCCCATCCCACCCAGCCATGGCAGGGACACCTTCCCCTGTCCCAGCTGCTCCAGCCCCAGTGTCTAGCCTGGCCTTGGGCACTGCCAGGGATCCAGGGGCAGCCCCAGCTGCTCTGGGCACCCTGTGCCAGGGCTGCCCACCCTGCCAGGGAACAATTCCCAATTCCCAACACCCCATCCAGCCCTGCCCTCCTATATGAAGTGACTGGAGACTTTGCAGCCCATCCTGCAGCCTGATCTCTGCTCTTTCAGAAGCACAGCATCCCTCGCTGCAGCTCGGCATCAAGGAGATTTTCCTTTCTCATCTCAGAGCCTGCCAAAGCCTCCCAGTGCCTCACCAGTGCCCAGGGCAGCCTGAGCAGCCTCACAAACAATGGATTTGATCTTTCTCTGAGCTGGACTTCATTGGAATCATGTTATCAATTCTTCTTCGGGCTCCTTGAGGGTGTTTTGCAAAGAAATCAGCACGTGTGGTTTCATAATGATGTTCCACGTTTCCCTTCAGAAAAACAGTGCAGAGGGGAGTGCTGCCAGAGGTTTTATGGCTCGAGTCTAACCTTCCTTAACCTTTTTTCCTTTTTTTAATGTCTCCCAGTATTGACAAGGCCTTTAATTTGTGATCCAAGGCTGTACCACTTCTCAAGATTAAGCAGCATTAGTGCCCTGGTGGCTGGGAAGGATGGATCCACGGGCAGATCCCACCTGCTTCCCACCACATCCAGGCTTGGGGGAGGATGGATCCAGGGCCAGCTCTCCCCTTCTTCCCAGGCAGTGGTAAATCAGCAAATTGTAATTCACGTGGCAGATAAATTTATTGGAAAAAAGACCCAAAGCGCCAGGAGGAGAATTAGGATAAACGGCCTGGAGTGGGAAGGGCTGGGATTGTGCTCCCGTTCCTGGTGTTTGGGGACATGGGGTGCCCTGAGCATCCTCCCCACACCCCTCCACACCACAGCTTCTGCAAAATCCATGGCAAAGACACCCAGCCCTGGGGACAGCCCTCCCCCAGCCCAGCTCCATCCCAGGGGCCTCATCCACCCCCAGGCACTGCCGCAAACACCGCTGAACAGATTCTGGTTCTCCTCCTGCACCGGGATGAGCAAACTCCAGGGTGCTCCCAAAAGAATTGGAATTCAGGATGAACAAACTCCAGGGTGCTCCCAAAAGATTTGGAATTGGGGATGAGCAAACTCCAGGGTGCTCCCAAAAGACTTGGAATTGGGGATGAACAGACTCCAGGGTGCTCCCAAAAGATTTGGAATTGGGGATGAACAGACTCCAGGGTGCTCCCAAAAGGTTTGGAATTCAGGATGAACAAACTCCAGGGTGCTCCCAAAAGACTTGGAATTGGGGATGAACAGACTCCAGGGTGCTCCCAAAAGATTTGGAATGCCCTGTGCTGGGCCCAAGAGCTGCTGCTCTGCTGGGATCACTGCTGGACAGTGGGACAAGGTTATCCACGGGCTGGGCGGGCACTGGAGCTGAGAGGGGGGACCAGGAGGGGACAGGGGGGGACCGTGACAGCTCTGTGCTGCTCCAGGGTCCTGCACCGCTGGAGCATCCCTCCAGTGGCCCTTTAAGCCAGATTGAAAGATGCTGTGCAGTGCCAGGCTGACAAAAAAGCGGCGTTTTGCGAGCTGTGGAAGCGGCTCTGGGTGTTTAATGTCTCTCAATGGCTGGGGTGGGATAGCACAGCATCCTCTGGAAGCCAAGCAGCTGAATCCTTGTGCACTGCTTTGAAAAATTAGGGGCATTTATAATGCCTGATATGTTGCAAGGCAGGATGATTTAACAGATGGTTTAAAAGGAAAATCAGCATGTCAGGCAAGGCCCGGTGTGTCGCTCTCTGTAGGTTTCTGTAGAAGGGGAGAGCGATAAAAAATGTTTCTCTTCTCTATTTCAATACTGAGAGATGTTCAAACTTGAAACCTTGAGGGAAATTGCTTAATTACCCTCGTGGTGTCAGTGGTCCAGAGCAGTGGGAAATTTCAATTCCCTGCAGAAAGGGGTCAAATAGGGAACAACCAGGACACTTTTTAAACTCTTGTTAATGCCTCATAACCTTTAATGAATAATTTTCAGTGGCACAGCCAAGCCAACCTCGCACAAAAGACAGTCATATTTACCTTCTGCATTGGAGTTCACCTTAATTCTGGGCACAAAGAGAAAAAAATAAACAGCATTTTCACTTCCATGCAGCCAGAGGACCAGAAAGGAAATTTTGATTTTTAAATGTCTCTACTTCTGTTATGCCTTGGCTTATAATTTCTACAGAATTCTTAATTTAAGGTGTAAAACCAAGTTAACTTTTCTTTCAAAAGTGTGGTGAGCAGGGCTAACCCCACAGCCTGCATTCAACAATTCCACATTATTTTTATTTTAGAAAGAAGAGTTAATATTTAAAGTTGCCCTTTAATACTCATTTGGAAGCACTGATTGAATAATAAGCCAAGCAGCTCAGTGTATCACATCTCTATTAAATTCTCTTGCCTTTTTTAAGATTAAAAAAAGAACTTTTTTCTTCCTCTAAATGCAAATCTTTCTGTGTAACACTGTGCCTAATCTACTACAACTAATTAATCTGTTTGAGCTGATGAAATGTTACCTCTGCATTTTTTGTTCCTTGTATACAATTATTGTAACAGTGGTGAATAAATCAATATTCCCAATCCAACTGTAAAAAACAATCAAGAAAAGCAGTGCTTCTCAGGGAAAAAACACCAAATAATATTTATTAACTCTGTCTCAATCCACAGCAGAGCCTAATACCATTCAAGCATTTTCTGCAAGTGTAATAAGCAAACTCAAATACATGATGAAAGTGGCACATGCCAATAATTTCACCATTTTACACTGCAGAGTAATTGAAGGATTTAATGAGAAACAAACCAATAAAAATAAATAGACCATGCGAGAGGAGGAGAAACTGATCTAAAATGGAAGTTGCTCCATTGTGAGTTTTAGAGGGTTTTTTTGCATGGTTTGCCCAGGAAAAAAAAAAAAAACCAAAACCCAAAAAAAACAGGTTTGGGACAATTTGGTCTTTATTTCCACTTATTTTCCATTTTGCAGTTTGATTTCTGAAGGGGAAAGAGCCCCTTGTTCTGTGCAGGTTGGATTCTGCATCAGGATTCTCTCCCTGGGCTGCCGCTTCCCGCCGAGCCGTCCTTTCCCGCTGAATTCCATGATGAATTGGATCTTTCTGCCTCAAGTTAGAAACTGTTTCTGTTGTATTGGTATTTATAAATAACTCCGAGCAGCCCAGCCTTTTAAATAATGGCAGCGAGTCCTTCTGCTTTTAGAAATGTCCATAAATCACCGTCCTCACGAAGGGAATTCTGATTACAAATAAACTCCTTTGTCTCAGCAGTGCCCCTAAATTTTGGCCGTGTACAAATGTCTCACTGAGCTTGCAGAGCAGGGATGTGCTTGGACAGACAGAATATTTTTGCCTAACACATTTTTGATGTACATTGTCGGTAATTCCAGAGTTTAATTCAGCTGTCAATCGGTCTGATCTATCAAAATCTCACAAACAGATTTTTTTAACAAAAGAGCCTTGAACTGAAGAATTTGGCCCTCTGTTTCTGCCCCCTCAAAGGTGGTCCCACAATAAGTGCCAGAACCTCCCCCCAGAGGATTTTGAGGGGGCACAAGATCAGAGATGCTCCCAACCGAGCCCAGGGTGACTCTCAGTGAGGAGAGGTTTGGATTCAAAGGAAAGACCCCAAAGCACTGGAGTTTTAAAGCAAACACAGGCATGGTGCTAAAAGGCCAACCAGTGAGCTGTTTTCACTTGCTCTCCCCACTTGAAACATAAATACATAAAATCTATGTTCATTTTTGAGCTAAATTCCTGAGAAATGTGGACCAGAAGGGGCTCCTCCCTTGCTGAAGAGCACAGCCCAGCTTGCTGAAGCTGTACATGGAGAGCAATCACTCCAAATATTGAGCACTGTACACCTGGTAAGAGAAACAATAAAACAGAATCTCAGCTCTGAAGGGGATTCTTTTCAGCTGCGTTGTTTGGATGTTTTTCCTTGTATGCACAATTGGAAACACGGGCTGGTAATAAGTTATTGCTTTGTGTGGTGCTTTGGGGAGGAGGGAGGGGGCAGGTTCAGAGCCCCAGCCTGGAGAGGGCTCTCCCTGGACAGCTGAGGGCCAAGATCAGTGTACAGGTCAGTGACCCTCCTATAAAATCTTTGAAGTGCTTGCTTGAAGAGTATTGACTGTCCAGAGCCTTTTATTTCATATCAAGTTCAAATGTAATGTCTTTATGAGCATAATGCACAAATCAATGGATTAGGGCATTCAGATTATTTAGATGGAGCTGAGAGTGTGCAGAATACACTGAGGAGTTGTTCAAACAATTGACAGGGATTTCACAGAGTAGGGTCTCCTAATAAAATATTTTCTATGTCTTTACATGTCAGGATGACAAATTTTGCCTAGGCAATGAAACAGGAATTGTTTTATCTACCTTGGCAAGATGAAGGCTGGAAGTTAAAAATCCTACATTTTTCTGAATTTAAACCAGCAAATACCATTATTATTACTATTATTATTATTATTATTATTATTATTATTATTATTATTATTATTATTATTATTATTATTATTATTGTTGTTGTTGTTGTTGTTGTTGTTGTTGTTGTTGTTGTTGTTGTTGTTGCTGTTGTTATTTCAGTAGTGTGAAGGATATGGACTCTTCTATACCTTGGTCCTACAGAGCACATAAAAATCCTCCCACCCCAGTACCTCTTCTGGCAGCAAATTTATTTCCTGTTACAAGCAAAGTTTAGTCTGTTAATTTCCATAGAAGCATCAAGAGATAATGAATAGAAATTTCATTTTTTAAAATTTTTAATTTCTATTTTGAATTTTCATTTCCTCTTTCATGGTGCCTGAAGGACACCCATGACAACAAGAACCCATCCCATCTCCCATTGCAGAACTGAACCCAAACTCCATCACTCCACACTGAACATTTATCACCACTATCCCATTTTCCTGTCCTCCTTCCCATCCAGCATGGCCATGGGCTACTGCTAGGCAAAATTCCACCCCAAAACTCCCTGATTTTGTACATTCAGGATAAAACAAAGCTGTTTAGACAAGGCAGATTATGGAATCAGGAATTATTTTGGTACAGCTCAAGGTCAGCTGCAGTTTTAGCGCAAGTTCTGAAGGTCTCACATTTTTGGCAGGAGCACTTCACTAATGAAACACAAACCAGCGTGTCACAAGTGTTTTTGCAATGTTTTAATGGCCCTAACTCGAGGACCAGAACCTCTGCATGTGCATGGGTTTGCTCCTTGTGCTAAGTGTTTATTTTTCACTCTCCCAACGGGGGGAACAAAGAACTGGGATTGCTCTGATGCCAAACTCATGGATGCAGAAATGTGTGAGACGGAAGAATTGAGCATTATTCTCACTCCCCCCGTGACTTCTGGCAGGAAGAGGGTGGCACAGCAAGCCAGGCTGAAAGCTTCAAACCCTGGCACGCCTTGGGCCTGGACTTCTCAATTCTGGCATCCTCTTTTCCTTGCTTTTCCTCTTCTCCTTGCTTTTCCTCTTCTCCTTGCCTTTTCTCTTTTCCCAGGTTGAAAAAGGGCTAATCCCACCATGGACACCAACCCTTCCAACACAGAGAGGGAAATTGCTTTTAGTGATGCAAAACCCCTGAAAAACTTTTCCCAGGAGCCAGGGGAGCAGTGATTCCCACAATCATATTTCTGGAGCAGATGACCTCCTGTGGTCCCTTCCAACCTGACCCATTCTGGAATTCTGGGATCCCTTGAGAGACAAAAATGCAGTACATTTGTACATGGAAACAAGGAATATTTCCCAAACCTGTGAGGGTGTGCCTGCTGTGGGTACTGCAACTGCCACACAAGATTTGAAACTTCCAAGGACAAAAGCCTGGCCAAGGATCCAGCAGCTGACAGGTGAATTTATGACAGTGGTGACACAGAGTCCAACATCCCTCAAAAAATTTTGGGCAGGTTACAAACTACCCTTATGCTGCTCCAGCAGTGACATGAGCAGAACAGTCGAATTAGCAAAAGAAAATCCATTAAAATCTAGTCAATTGTAATAAATACATTAATTTTTGTGTAGTTGGTGCATTTCCCCACCATTCCAGAGCTCCAATCCCAAATATTTCAGTGTGAGCAGAGCAGCTTCCCCAGAAAGAGTGGAATTTCAGGCAAAAACTCCTGGTGACCACCAAAGCCACACCTGCCCCAGCTCAGCCATCACCATTTCCCATGGGATACAGCACAGCCTGTTCCCAGTGCTCCTCGCTCTCCAGAAAGCTCCAAAATCACCAAATCAGAGTCCAAAACCAGGAGTTTCTGAGGATGGACCAGCAAAACCCAGTAAAACCCTTTTTCCTTCCCAGTGCTGCCTCCCAGGCACTGCTGCTGACGGATGCTGGTTTCCCAAACTGCTTTCCCAAAGCAGAGGGATGTGGCAGTGTCCTGCAGGAATATCCCACAGTTGTTGTTATCCTCCAATCCGCCCTCTGATCAGCTTGCCAGTTTATATTTTTGTTCCACAAGGTGCATTTTTATTGTGAGGCTCCCCTGGAAAATGTATGGAGTTTCCAGGTTGTCTGTATAAATAAATAAAGGGAATATTAGAGTGTCACACCGTGTTCTGGTCTGCTGTTGCAGAGCTGCCTTTTCTCCCTTGTTTTATTTTTTTTATCAATGGAAATTATAAGGGAGATATTTCCACTGCTTTAGCTGTCAGCCAATCCATGTAAATTCCTGCAATTATGGGGAAAAAAAAAAAAGAAAAAAAAAAAGAAGTGCCCCTTCATTACCAATCAAAATTTCATTTCTGGCCTCCCCTGCATGCTCGTGGAAGCCTTTCCCAGGGATGCCAGGACAAATAAGTGTTCTGTATCTCTGGAATGCTCATTTTCCAGTCATTCCAGGAAGATTGGCGGGTACGTTGCACGCTTCCAGTGTAATTAGTCTTTTTTAATGAAATGGACCCTGGATATATTCCACTGCGGAGCTCCAATAATAGAATTTAAGTGAAAGTAATTTCAAAGTGCAACAGTAGTTTACATATTAGTTATTGTATAAAGAAAAAAAAAACCTGCTCTGCTGTTCTAGGTTAAATGCAATTAACATCCAGGCCTTCTGCAAGGCTCCTGGGAGGGAATGATTGGTTTGGCAGGTTATTTCTCAGATTTTGATAAAAAGAAAAAGAAACCCCCCATTATTTTCACGAAAAATCCTCGCTGAAAATATTCCAGCCCTCTCTAGATTCAAGCCCTCCAAGCAACTCAGTAGAACATGAATATAACTCCAGAATTTGGACTAATTAACTATTGCTCAGAAGCTCAATTACCATGTGAGCTGCTGCCCGTAGAATATTGCAGATAAATAACATTTTGCAAGTCCAAGTAGATGTCAATTCCTTTCTAATTAGCATTTGCTGTGAGAGCGATGGACAGAGTTTTCAGTTTGGTTTTGGAAAAACAGAGTGTGCAGAGCCCTGATGTGGGAGCAAACATTGTGGTAACAACACAAAAACATATTCATTGCATGCCCTTTTTTCACCCAGCTGTATCCTATATCCAAAGAAAACTATGGGCTTATGAGAAATACAGAAAGAGCTGTTACAGAATTATTGCAAGATTGCTCAAATCTGAAAAAAAAAAGG
The DNA here is from genome assembly GCF_963513975.1 of Fringilla coelebs. Lineage (NCBI taxonomy): Eukaryota > Metazoa > Chordata > Aves > Passeriformes > Fringillidae > Fringilla > Fringilla coelebs. The sequence continues at coordinate 35,493,190 of NC_140066.1, forward strand.
GGATTTTTTATTTAATTATTATTTTCTTTCTTTGTCCCTAGTAAGCACATTTTTTAAAAGCAATTTATTTTCTCATTTGAAAAGTCAAATCTTTCACTCCCAATTGTTTCTACAGATTGCCTGGTTATCTAGGAATAAAATCTAACCCTCACAGCATCTACGAGCTGGTTTGATGGGGTCTTATTGCAAAGGACCTCACAGAAAGTTGCTCCTTCTTAGTTGCATAGGAATGCTTAGATCAAATCCCACTATTTTAATGTTTCTGTGGGGGAAAAACCAGATGCAATGTAGGCCAAACAAAACACTCTGGCTGGCCTGGTTTGTTTTCCTTGCCTTGGGACACTTTCTGCAATGTAGATGGTCCTTCACAGGCTGTTAAACACAAACTCTGGCTCGGGAAGTCCTGGAGATGCAGATTTTTGGAGATGGGAAAACAGACAAGGAAAGCCTCCCCTTCCTCATATTCATGGAATCATGGAATGGTTTAGGTTGAAAAGGATCTTAAAGTCATCAATTTCCCCCCCTTCCAAGGGCAGAGGCACTTTCCACTACCCCAGGGTGCTCCAAGCCCCAGTGTCCCACCTGGCTTTGGGCCCTCCCAGGGATTCATCCCAGCTATCAGCCAGGTATTGGGCCAGATGGATGGTTAATGCATCCCACAATTGCTCTGCCTCTAGTACAGCCAGAGCATTTTACCTTTAGGAAATTGCAGCTTGAGCGTGTTTAAAACCTACTCAAGTTAATAGAAATGTTCTCATCGACTTCACTGAGCTCTGGACAACTCTCTCAGATGCTTCTTTTCACCTTGACCTTCACTCAACATCAAAAATTTCGATTTCTAGTGAAAGTCAGTCATCTAAAACATAAGGAGAACTAGATACTTCCACAGGACAATTAATTTCATCTTTAAAGAAGCGGCTAAAATATCCCCTTTCCCCCATCAACCACAGAAATATCTTGGATGTGAAACCTGAAAGAGACACCCAGCTCTTGGCAGGCAGTGATAAATGAGCTGACTCCCATCCTTAGTGGCACAGTGGGGGGTGGTAGTGATAAAGTGAATTGATCAGCCCGAAAATGAAAGGAGTAATTGCCAAAAAGGACAAACAAGGTGCAGATAGACCAAAAACATCCTCCAGAAAAGGCTGGGTTGGAGACGTCCAATGCAGCATTTGGGTTTGGATCTTTTCTAGGTGCAGCCTACTTTATTCCAGACCTACAAGTTACTTCATCCTTGTGTTTGGCAGACCTGGGATGTTGGTTTTGTTGCCTTTTGGTGCCTGGACAGCAGGATGGGGACAGTTGTGACTTTCACACTGGGCATGGCCAGCACAACCCCATTTCCCACATTCTCCTGGCTCTCATCTGAGCTGACCTCATCCAAACCTCTCTCTGCCACCACCCATCTCCAGCTGCTGGTTTTCCACAGGAAATACTATTCCTTGGATTGTTTATTTTGCTGTTATGAGTGTGTTTTGATACAAGAAATTGCACTTAATTATGTTGCAATATTTTCAGCACGGCTAACGTTAAAATTAATGCGTCGAAAATGATTTTTACTTAATTTTTACTGGGTGTTCATGGATAATTGATAGGGAATTTGTTATTAAATCTTTTATTTGACTGATTACTTAATCATTCCCACATGGTTATTGAAGACAATCTTACATATAATTAATTTCACTAATAGAGACTCCCCATGTTTTCCTTCCTAGGCCAGTGTCTGCATGGTTATCATGTAATTTAAGGCTTTCCTGGGGCAGCTTTAAATTATGCACATATTTGTATTAATTATATGAGGCCAGATCCTGCTACCTTGTGTAGGGTGGTGAACACTTCCTCCTGGAAGGAGCTTCTCTGGCACCAATGGAGCTCCTTGGCATGGGTTTTAATTGGTGGAAAACAAGGGAAAACTGAAGAGACAAGGAATTGAAGTTTGGTCCTTCACAGGTATCTCCTGCCCTGTCTCTTTCATCATGGCTCATCCATGGGTTCATCATCTACATCCCCATTTTGGGATGAGAAATGTGCCAGCACAGGAAGCACCAGGACACAGGGAAGGGAGCAAGACCCTCTCCACCTCTGAAATGCAGAGCTCCAGGACAAACAGGCAGTGACAGAGGACCACGGGCCCTGAAAGGGAGCAAATGATGCTCAATGTCAGGAGAAAGTGTGGAGTTATCCATCAGCTGACACGCCAAATTCCTGACAGGATGCTAAGTAATGCACCCCGTGCCAATTATTGACTCCCAATGACAAATTGGGTTTGCATATTGCATATTTTCCCCCAGACTATGGAAGTAATCACTGAGTACAGCGCTGCACTTCCAAGGGAAGGTGGGAAGAGCACGTGAAAGGCAAGTCCCAAGGAATTAACATGAGCAGCGTGGCCCTGGCCAGCTGTGATTTGCATTCTCATGACAGCAGCAGGCTCTGCAAAACCCCAAGCCTCCACCAAAACCAGGAATCCACGACCAGATCCATGACAAGGCTGCCTGGGAATACCCAGTGAAAAGGAATAGAACAAGGAGGAACGGCCTCAACTTGTACCAGGGCAGGTTTAGACTGGAGAGCAGGAAAAAATCTTCATGGAAAGAGCTGTAAAGTTCTGACACAGCTGCCTAGGGTAATGATGGAGTCTCCATCCCTGGAGGGATTTAAAAGTCGTGTGGATGTGGCACCTGGGGACATGGGACAGTGGTGGCCTTGGCAGTGCTGGAGTGGTTGGATTTGAAGATCCTTTTCCACCCCAAATGTCCCTGTCTAAACATGGGCAGGGTGGAATAAAACCCAGCTGCTGCTCCCGAATTGTTCTCTTCTCCTTGGCTTCAACAGGATGGGGCACAGCACTCAAGATAAGCATGAACTCCACCCTTTGCAGCATCAATGACATAGTAACATCTTTAAAAATCAATTTACTTGTGGGGACCTGAGTGGAAAACCAGCTGAATGCAAACGACTGGCCATGATAAGTTCATTTAAAGCAGAGACTCTTCCCAGCTAACATTTTAAGCTGCCCTCAAGCGATTCTCTGCCATGTAGCAGCATTTCTGGGAAAGAAAATGGTTTTATGAACCCATCTCTGCACGTAACTTCCAAAACAAGCAAGGACAGTGTTTGTGCTTGTATAAGGATGAAATATTTTATTCCCCAGGGACTGAGAACCAAGAGGACAGTTTAGCTGTTGGATTTAAAAGATAAAACCCATCATCAACCAATGCC
>NC_140066.1:35496611-35506611 GCF_963513975.1 Fringilla coelebs
TTAAAGACCATTTAATTCCACCCTCTTCCACTATCCCAGGTTGCTCCAAGCCCTGCCCAGCCTGGCCTTGGACACTTCCAGGAATGAGTCCATGACCTCTCTGGACAGCCAGTTCCAGTGCCTCACCACTCAAATAATATTATTTAAAGTATTTTCCCTTATTTTAAGTCTTTTCCTTAAGTCTGTGGAATTGGATTTCCTGCAATTCCTGTGTATGTCCCAAGCTCTCCTGGCTGGATGTGGCTCTTCCAAGCTTCCCACCCACAAGAATCACCAGAATTTCTCCATCCCTAAGTGGAACTGATACAACTCAAATCTGACATCAGATGTGTTTAAAAGCAAAGGTTCAAAACTGTTTTGATAAGTTTGTGTCCGAGGGCCTCTAAAACTCAATGTTGTGTGCTGAAATCAATCCACGTTGTCAATAGCCAGGAATTCCCAGAGCTAAAATTGGGATCTCTTGTTGACTATTGCAGTTCTGGAAAATCAGCATCACATAAATACAGATATTGAGGATGAACCTGAGGGGATGAGTTACTTTTTAACTGAGCTGGAGCAGTCCACACTGAGCCAGTTCATTGGTGCAGTGTTAAACCCTTGGTCACGCAGGAGCATGGAGTATTTTAGATTTTTCCTGGTATGATTTTCTGTATTTCAGGTGATTTGGATCACATGTACATATTCACAGAATCCTGTAGCTGGGACATTACACAGAGAAATCCAGAGCTGATGCTCAGCACCCACAAAAGGGATCATTTCTGGGTAATGTTCAAAGTATCAAAACAGGTTGATATTTGGAAAATCTGCAAAATCCCTACCAATAACTAAAATCTGATGATCATAATAATTCCAGGTTGTCAGTGGTCAGTCTGTACCCTCAGCTCTCCATCCACATCAGTTCTGGGGCAGAGAGGACAATTTTGACAGGGAAGTTTTCCTCCTCCTGCTCCCCCTGGTCAGTGGCCCACAGCAGGGAGCATGGTGGTTCCAAAGCACTCGTGGATTTTAACTCAAATCATTGGGAACCAAACAGAATTATTTGGAAATCTCTTTGCTCAGGGGCACCACAGCTTTGTCACAGTTTTTTTTCTGGTGCAGAAATAGCTGGGATACCTCCTGTTCCCCTTGCAGGGAGGCAGGAACCTCCTGTCCCACCATCCCACCCTGCCCTCTCCCTCCCTCCCGCTTCACTCCAGCACAGGTACATTTTTCTGCCATTCACCAGGCTTTCTCCCTTTCCCTTATTGTTTTTAGCCTTTCCTGTGACCCTTGAAGTCAATTTTAGGGCAACATTGAAAGTGCAACAGGATTTTATTTATGCAGCAAGCACAGGCTTGGTGCTACTGCAGGACAGAATTGGGCACCCCTCGCCCCAGCCTCTGCTCCTGCTGTGTGTCCTGGGGTTGTCTGTGGCACCAGCAGTGAGGTTTGCACCTCACTGACCTGAAAAATAGGTGATTTTATGTTTACACTGAGATTCCCCCCTTCAGAGGCCTCAACAGTTCCAGCCAAAGTTAGTTTTTAATTTCAGGAGCTGTTTGTGATTTAGTCTCTGCCACGCTCACCCTGCTCTGGCCTTGGACACTGCCAGGGATGGGGCAGCCACGATTTCTCTGAGCAACCTCTGCCAGGGCCTAATATCTTCTATCAGAGAGATTTATCCCCTGTCTAATCCTGGATTGTAGAAAATGCCTCTTCCACACATTCCACAAGTTTAAATTAACTTTTGTGGAGCAACTGCTTAGACAAAGGACAGGAAGGACCAAATCCTACATTCCTCCTGTGCTCTGAACATTTAATGGAGGTGAATTTTTGCCCTGCAAGGTTTGTGAGATCCCACTCTCTGCAGTGATGGCTCTCTTGGTATTTCCACTTAAGAATTTTATTTTCAAGGCCCCATAATTGTATGTAAAGTTTTTCTTGGATCTGAAAGACAAAAAGCCCTAACAAGTCAAAGGCTCAGCCTGGGACAAACAATTGATCTGCATACAGAGGGAAAGGCATTTTAAAAAGGGGGTTTGATACTTTCTTCATTCTTACCCTAAATTGCTTTGGTTTTGAACTCACATTTTATCAACTGCAGAATTCACTTCAGTGTAAATCTCATTGATTTCAGCCACATTTTATTCCAGGGATAAACGTGATTTCATTATTCTATTACAAAGCACATTAAAAATAAAACGTAGGTGACAACTTTATCACTGAAGATGGGATTCATTACGTGTGAGTGAGGGAGATTTTTTTCTTCAAGAGGGGTTTAATTTGGATTTCTAGCATATAGCCATGCATATATACAGCAGCCAAAGAAGCTATAGCCTGTCATTTCAATAAAACATGTATGAAAGCATCCCTAAGCACCTCCTGACATGTCAGGGATATATGGTGTAAGAGTATGTCCATGTCAGCAGTGACAAGCTGAACCTTAATGGCTCTAAAACAGTCTTTATGGTTTACTGTACCCGTAATCCATTTTATAATGAGTGCTCAACCACATACAACGATTCTCTGAGTTTCCTCTGCCTTTTAACTCACCCCAAGGTGCCTAAACGAGGGGAAAAACTCCAAATTGTGGGTGATCCCTCCCGAGGAGCATTATGAGCTGAAATACGTATGCAAGACAGGTAAATTAAGAATAAGGCTTTGCTCTAATCCATAAGTTTCCTTCTGTGGATTTTAAGAGAGGCCAGTACTGATATTTTACTGCGGTTTTGGGGGAAGGTTTTAAATTTTATCAGGCTGGCAAAGCTTTGGACTTAGAAAATGTGGGGATGAGGAAGAGGTGCTGTAAGGCTGTGACAGATACCACACATTTAGGGTTCAAACAAAAGCAGGATATGATATTTCCTACCACAATTTCACCATGATCCTGCACCCTTTTTCCATGGGAAATGTCAGTGAGAAACAGGGAAACTCTGGCAAAGATGTAACAGGAGCAGGAGCGTCCTCTTGGCAGCAGTCTGCTGGCTCTTGGCATACACCATGGAATGGTTTGGGTTGGAAAGGACCTTAAAGATCATCCAGCTCCACCCCCTGCCATGGACAGGGACACCTTCCACTATCCCAGGGGGCTCCAAGTGCCATCCAAGCTGGGAATTCCAGGGATGGAGCGGCCACAAGTTGTCTGAACCGGTTGTTCCTCCTTGTCTGAGGCAATGGTCTGTGGGACACCAGGCAGAGGCACCATTAGAAAGGAATGATAGATAAGGTTTGGAATTCCAGGGAAGTCTGTGGAGCTGGGGCTCTGACACAGGAATGTGGAAACCCAGTCTCAGCAGGGCACAGATGCTGCCCCACACCTCGCAGGGGGGCTGGAGTCACAACCACTTTTCACAAGAATGTTTGGGGTTTTCTTGAGGTAAATCTATGGTTTAAATCCTTTTGTCTCTTAAATTATAGCCATGATGCTGATGGCAGTAATAATAACATGGAGAAGGAGAAGGAGAAGGAGAAGGAGAAGGAGAAGGAGAAGGAGAAGGAGAAGGAGAAGGAGAAGGAGAAGGAGAAGGAGAAGGGGAAGGGGAAGGGGAAGGGGAAGGGGAAGGAGAAGGAGAAGGAGAAGGAGAAGGAGAAGGAGAAGGAGAAGGAGAAGGAGAAGGAGAAGGAGAAGGAGAAGGAGAAGGAGAAGGAGAAGGAGAAGGAGAAGGAGAAGGAGAAGGAGAAGGAGAAGGAGAAGGAGAAGGAGAAGGAGAAGGAGAAGGAGAAGGAGAAGGAGAAGGAGAAGGAGAAGAAAGGAGAAGGAGAAGGAGAAGGAGAAGGAGAAGGAGAAGGAGAAGGAGAAGGAGAAGGAGAAGGAGAAGGAGAAGGAGAAGAAGGAGAAGGAGAAGGAGAAGGAGAAGGAGAAGGAGAAGGAGAAGGAGAAGGAGAAGGAGAAGGAGAAGGAGAAGGAGAAGGAGAAGGAGAAGGAGAAGGAGAAGGAGAAGGAGAAGGAGAAGGAGAAGGAGAAGGAGAAGGAGAAGGAGAAGGAGAAGGAGAAGGAGAAGGAGAAGGAGAAGGAGAAGGAGAAGGAGAAGAAAGGAGAAGGAGAAGGAGGAGAAGAAGAAGAAGAAGAAGAAGAAGAAGAAGAAGAAGAAGAAGAAGAAGAAGAAGAAGAAGAAGAAGGAGAAGGAGAAGGAGAAGGAGAAGGAGAACAACAAGAACAACAAGAACAAGAACAAAACAAGAAGAACAAGAACAAGAACAAGAACAAGAACAAGAACAAGAACAAGCAATAAATTTCTGCCTGGGAGGCCACAGCTCTGGTGAAGCTGATCTCCCCAGTCCCAGCCCAGGCTGCAGAGACCCCTGTGGAAATGCATCCCTCCAAGTCCTCCCGTTTTCCATCCTCAGGACCCCAGTGACTCTCTCTGCCACCCAGATGCTCTCCCTGCACGCCCCCTCTTTCCAAGCCCTACTCCCCAGCAGTGCCTGCTCTGCACCCCTCCCAGGGCACTCGGAAATCAAGGGCAGCTCCTCCAAGGACGGCGCTGGGCCCTCCTGAGCCGCGGAGCAGGAGGCTGAGCATCCCTGCCGCCGGTCGGGCCGGGTGCCCCGCGGGTGCCAGGCCCAGGGGCTGGGGAGGGCCCAGGGGGAGAGGGAAGGAAGCAACTAGAAACAGCCACTTAGCGTCTATTTAGAGCCTGGGAGCATTTGTGAAAGGCATCCCCATTACTGTTGAAAAGATGCAAATTTAGTGAAATAATCAGCTGTATGGCTGCAGGCTGTTTCTCAAGTACCCTGATTCCTTACAGGAGGGAAGGTATTAGTGTAAGACACACAGCAAGGCCAAGTTCATGTTGCTCAGAGGTAGCCCCTAACCAAACTCCACCAAGTGCTATAAAACAAGATTTGTTATCCTGGCAAGCGCTGACAGTTCCTCCAATAAAGCCCCCAAAAAAACCAGAGCCCTTCGGGCGGGTTGCAGGGGTGCAAAAAGCAGCGCTCACAGGCACGGCTGCCACGGGGGACACGCGGTGGCACAGGGGACACGGTCCCTGCCCCGGCCCGGCCGGCCAGCCGCAATTAAAGCATCGCCCGCATCCCCTCCGCCAGCCAAAATCCCCGCAGATGCTCCAGGAGCCATTTATCTCCGGCAAGAAAGAGCAGAAAGCGAGCAGGGCTTTGTGCCGGGAGCTGGGGGAGCTGGAAATGCGGGGGAAATAATGGCTAAAAGCAGGGAAATGGCTAAATGCGGGGAAATGGCCAAATGCAGGGAAATGGCCAAATGCAGGGCTGGCTGCGAGGGGCGATCCCTGCGTGGCCCCGGGCTTCCCTCCTCCTCCGCATCGCTGCTGCAGCAGCCTGAACTTTGGGGGAGAATGACGGTGTGTTGAAGAGAAGGGCAGAATTTAACAGCAACACTCTATTCTTCTGGCTTTTCTTGTTTTGGAGGTTGTGCGAAGAAGCTCTAAAGTGCTGGAATATTTAAACATATTTTAAACATATTTTTAATTTTTGGAGCATCAAATATTTTCTTAAAGCAGCAGTGAAGGTGAGCCTTCAGTCAAGTAGTTTGATCATTGCTCTCCCTCAAATCAGTTTGGCAGCCAATGGCTTAAAATAACATAGTGGAAACAAAAATATATCCTATTAAAAAAAAATAAATTTGATCATCAAACCCCCATTCTGCTGTGTTTATGCCGTGCCTGCAGTGGGACAGGAGAAAACAATATAAGGCATCATTTCAAATTTGGAAATTTTCTTTTCTTGGGTGGCAAAAGAAAAAAAAAATAATAAAGAAAATAGTTCAAGTGGCTTTTCTAGCAGACTAATGGAAAAAAGTGGAGTGGGAGAGGGTGTGTTTGTGTGCACGACAGGGCTGGTGCTCCAATATGCATCTTTATGTATTATGGATCCCGTTTTCTCACATTTTTCTCAGTGGACAGATATTGTGCTGTAGCTCTCAGAATACCTGAGAAAAACATTCCAGCAAATTGCATTCCTTGTCTATACAGATCCTATAAGGAGCACAAAATAGCAAGGAGAGTCTTCATCAGAGAAAGCTTTTTTTGATTCCTCCTCCCCCCCCCCAATCTTCTGTAACAACATAAAAGATACTGTTATGACAAGTACTCTGGTAGTTCATTCTTTCATTTATAATTTAACCACAGCCTATATAACCTAATCAGAAAAATGTGGAGCATGATTAGTACAACAATCGAATGCAGTTGGGCTCCTTGAACAACTCAAAGAACAATACAAAAGAAAGCAAAAAAAAAAAAAAAAAAAAAAAGAAGAAGGAGGAAAAAAATCAAGGCAAACCATCGCAGGCTTATCAGAAAATATGTGGTATTTCTTTAATATTTCATTTTAAACTACCTAATTGTGTTTTTAAGCTTCGGTTCCTGTAATTTTGCAAGATGAGGCATTCCAGTGAGAAAACATATGGTAAGGGATTTTTAAACCACATAGCTAGAGTGCATCATAGACTTATCTGCTGCTTTAGTGTCACAAAAATCCACCACTGAATTTATCCAGTCACCCATTAAAGAGAGAAAAGAATTAAAGGAAAAGGAGTTTAAAAATCCCCAAATGCTCCAAAAAAACCCCCCAAAACACCCTACTGGAAAGGGCCATCGGGTTCTAGGCAGGAGCGAGGTGGATCTGTGAGGAAAAGTGGATCCATGGCAGGAAAAGTGGCAATTATTGGGTTATTTTAGGATCCTGCCCAGCCAATATTGCACGTGGTGGTGACAAACTGTCACGAGCAACAACTTGTGCCGGCGCCTGGGCTCAAATGGGTTTTAATGAACCTCGAGCCTTTGCATCCAGGAGAACTCCCCAGGCTGGCCCTTCCCAAAGCTCTTCCCACCAGGTGAAACCCAAGGGGGGCTCCGGTGGGAGCAGGCAGGGAGAGCTTTTCCAGGAGAGGCGCTGAATCAGCGCTTTGTGCGGCGCTTTCCAAGGGGGTGTCAAGGCGTGAGAGCCACAAACTTTGACATTTGTGCGTGGCAGGGAGAGCTGGGCGCCCTGGGGATGCTGCAGCTCCTGGGAATGCAGAGCCAGGCTGGCTGCAGGGTGCTGCTCCCACCCAGCTGCTTCTCCCGCATCCCTGCACTGCCCGGAGAGGGAAGGGTTTAGAGGGAAGGGTTTCCTTGAGCCCGGCCTGAGGTGAGAGCAGGACACGGCCAGGCTGGGCTGCGGGGGAATTTCAGTCTGGAACAATGTCACTGCAGAGGAAATCACAATGCCTTGGCAGCGACATCAAGCACTCGCTTCTGTGGGAAGCAGAGTTGAAAGGAACTTTTGGAGGCCGCTGGTTAAGCCTGGCTTAACCAGGAAAGGCTGTGCCACCCACCCCTGAGCCAGGCTGGACCGAGGGTTTGGCAGCAGGGGGACAAAGCTCTGAGCTCCCAGCTGTCTGTCCAAAAGTGCCACGAACCCCCCCTGGAAAAGCTCCCCCTCACATCCAGGGGAAGTCAGGAGCCAGCTCCTGCCTCCCCATCCTGTTATTAGCTAAAATTCACCTGGACTCTGTCTCTCCTGGTGGTTTTTTTTACTGCTTGTCTCGCTTTTAAAAGACAAACTCTTAACCCCTTGCACTTAAGGGATTCCCCCAAGGTTGTCTGCCTTTTCCCACCGGGAATTTCTAAGTGTAAGGACCGAGAAAAGCGAAAAGCATAAGGTGTTAATCTTGATAATTAGTGCACGAAACCAATTAGAGGGCCAAAAAACCTTAAGGCACGGAAAGTGATTTTTTTGTTTATTTGCTTACCTTATTAAGTTAAATATCTGTCTGAATTAATCACTAATGAACGTGAAGAAGGCTCAATAGCACCGGCTTAATGAACAGCAGTGTCAGATGCATTTTACAGGGCACCAAATCACTGGGCAGAGGGAGCCAAGTGGCTCCTCAAAAATCACTTTTCTGCCCAATTTTCTGTTTGCAAAGCAGTAAATTATTTACGTTTATTGTGCTGATTTAAGCACTTAAATACTATGAGTGGAGCACAGGTTTTTAAAATAGAGGAACAGTGCACAACCCTGCTGCTGGAAATTCCTGGGTTTTTTTCCTACAGAAGGCTGCCCCCCCCCAAATTTCTTCTAGAGTTGTTGCAACACCCCCTTATTAAATTAAACATATTTTTGTCTGCAATTTATGGTTTTCCAGTCTTTCAGTGCTGCAGGAATTAAACTGTGCATGCTACCAGCAGTGCCCTTCATACTTGCCTGGTGGCTTGAGCAAAGTTGGGGTTTTCTAGATGAAACTGTTCTTTATTTCCCCAAAACGACGGCATTTCCCCCTCTTTCTCCATCCATCATTCACACGGTAAAAATCTGCATTGTCAACATCAGATGTCCTAATTGTCATGTCCCCAGCTCCGGGCTCAACATCCCTCCTAAAATATATTTCCCATTTTTCTATTAATATCTCCACATGCCTCTCCCTTTATTTCCGAGCCGGCACGGAGGTTTTGCAGCTCTTACACTGGGTGGTTGTGTTGGCTTTTTATTTTTTCCCCCCCTTGCTTTGGAAAACCTTCCTGAAATCTTTTCCTGCTGCAGATTTTTGGCTGCACGGACACACAGGAGGAAGGTGAGCTGATTCCCCAGCCCTGCGTTAGAGCCACATAATGGAATAGGATGGAAGGGAAAAGCCTCATAGCAGAGCAGCAGGAAAAGTGGGAATCCAGAGCTCTCTAGGATCTCCTGAAAGGTGATTTTTAATTTTTTAAATTTTTTTTTTAATTGCAGCCCGTGGAAGGATGGATGTTTTGTAGTAAAATGTGCCCAAATATTTGCAGCAGAAGAACTTTGCTCATTATTTCAGTGCTGAGCTGCTTTGTGTGTCAGCTCACACACAGCCCCTGGTGTGGCTACTCACAGCTCCTTACTCGCTGTGTAGGTCCTTCCCTACCCTGCCTTAATAAAATAAACACTAATAACCCTTCGGAAGAAATGTGGCAGCATTTAGAGGGGGAGAAACTGCAAGCTGCGTCCCGCAGGTTTAACTATTTCAGCCATTTGGGCTAAACGCTCTTCAAGCACCAGTAATGGGGAAAGTGCCCCCGCTATTCACAGGAGATACTCCAGGAGTAAACACCACCCTGCCTGCGAGCAGCTAATTACAGGGACCGGCCGCAACTCCGAGAATTCCGGGTGAAAATAATGGTGCGGGAGGAACGGCTGGGAGCGCGCAGCCCAGGATGGGACGGAGCGCTGCTGGGATCAGAGCAGCCCGGCTCCCGCATCCCCAAACTCCTCTGCTCTTTGTTACTTAATGCGATGCAGGAGATCAAAGATCCGCACAGGCTGTGCCGGGGTGTTGCTGCAGTCCCTGTCACACCGGGATTTTTCCCTTTTTTTTTTTTTTTTTTTCCCTTCTTCTTCCCCCCCACCCCCCCCCCCTTTTTTTAGCTTAATGTTTTGGGAGGGTGGGGGTTATATTTTTTAGCCTTTTTTCATGGCCTTTTTGGAGGATGTTTTTTCTGGGTTTCTTGTCTTATTTTCTTTTCTTTTTTTTTTCTCCTGTTCTGCTTTTCCCCCTTCTTCTTCCTTTCTTTTTCCTCTTCTTCACCCCCCCCCCCCCCCCCACCTTTTTTCCCCCCCTTTCCTTTTCTGGCTCCTTTTCCCTTTTTATTTTTTTTAAATTTTGTCTTTTTTAAATTTCCTTTTCCTTCTTTCATTTTCTTACTTTTCTCTTTTTTTGTATCTTTTTTTTTTTAATTTTACCTCCTTGCCCCCACTTTTAAAATTTCTTTTCCCTTTTTTCCTTTTCTTTTTTGAGTCTTTTCCCCTCTCTTTCTTTTCCCTTGCTACCTTTTGTTTAACATATGTTTTCCCCCTCTTTTTTTTTATCTTTTCCCCTTTTTTTATTTCCCTTTTCCCCTATTTTTCCCCCCCTTCCCCCAACAACAAAACAACGCAAAAAAAAAAAAATAGGCGAACATTTAACAAAACCGCTCCGGGCTTCTCCTTGGTTTTACTCAACCCTCTGTGCGATTCCAGAGGTTTTGTCCCATCTCGGAGCCGCTTCCCCCCTTCCCAAAATTTCCCAAAATGTCCCAAAATGTCGCGAAATTCC
>NC_140066.1:35511611-35514111 GCF_963513975.1 Fringilla coelebs
TTATAAGTGCAAGTGATCTGGAAATAGCTGTTTGTCTTGGACATTTGCAGGGAAGTGACATCATGCCGAGTGTCCATGGGGATATTAATTCTGCATTTTTTCAGGCCAGATTCTGGCACTAAAGTTGGCAAAATTAGACCATTTTGTTGAAGGGATCTCCGAGCCGCCCACCTCCAGCACACATTACAGCACACCTATGACATGACCCAAGAACAATGGGTGAAAAATGGGCTATAAAAACATGAATGGCCTGCTTCATATAAAGCAGATTTTATAGTGCAGGTGTGCCTTCATTTATCGATACTGTAAAGCAGTGAGATCATACTGGCAGTAAAACACAACATTTGTAAAACAACAACTGAAAAAAAAAAAAAGGGGGGAAAAATTCTATTAATTAAAAATGTAATGGCACAGATAAAATCTCAACGGGGTGTTTTAGAAATATATTTGATATTTTGTCATCAGATGCTTTACATCAGCTTGCACAGAATTCAGCCAGTTCTGAGAATGAGATCTGGAAGAGGGAAAAAAAACTTAATTGAACTGTAAAACTATATCCCACATTTAGGAAAAACCAGGCATGTAAAAATATCTATTTAATAAGTGTCGTTTCAGTTGTTAAAGCTGGTGAAGGGGTTTGTTTTTTTTTTTTTCCTTCACCCATTAGGATATGAATGGGAAAAATTATGAATAGGAAATCCTGCTGGAGTTTTTATTGCCTATTTCCTTTCGGGAAGATGGCATTGTTCCTCTTTTAAAAAAGGGAAGGGGCGTAAAATAAGCGCAGGCATATGACAGACATCCTTCAAAGGCGGGCTGGCAGAAGTGTTGTTCTGTATTTTTGTTCCTCACAAGGCAAAGCCTGTTCTATTTTTAAGCAGGGCTGTGCTGCTGTGGACATTTCCCTTCCCTCGAAAGGGGTTTTGGCATAATGTTGTTTTGATTAAGGCAGATTTCTGTTCTATTCTATTTAGTTGCTTATTTTATTTTTTTTTAATCACAATGCAGGAGCAAAGGATTGTATTTCTTTTTATTATTATTCTTGTTATTATTGAATTTTTTCTTTTTCTTTTTTTTTTTCTGCACCCATTCCAGGCTAGAGATTGAAATTTTTCTACCCACATCACCAGGTCCAAAAATTCTCACCTGCACAGGAGGGTTTTGCCAAACCCACCTGTCGAGCCCCAATTTCAGCAGGTTTTAGGGTCTTCCCTGTCTTGCTTATTTTTTTGGGATATTGCAAAAAAAAAAGAAATTTAAAAGTGACAGATTTCCTGGGCAAAGGTGTCACCCTCCAAACCTTTGATTGATTTAATCACCCTGAGCTGGGTAAGGGGAGGGTCTGAAGGTCTCTGTCCCTCAGAGGTGACCCCAAACACATCTGGGGTTTTGCTGATGTGCCCAAAATGTGGGGGCACCCCCTTGGCTACAGCCTGGGGCCTCCTGCCTGACCCTGTCCCCTCGTTTGGGGACTGTCCTCACACTGTGCCTTCCCCTCCCTTCCTGCCTCCCCCTCCCCAGCCTCCACAATCCCAGCTTGTGTCATCATGTTCAGCACAGATGTTTCAGCAGCTGTACATGGTGAGCAGCTTTGAAAAGAGGTTTTTTTTTCAAAAGATATTTTTTTCCTAAGATTTTTTTTCCCTAATATTTCTTTTCTCTAAGATTTTTCCCTCTTTTTTTCCTCTTTTTTTCTTTTTTTTTTTCTTTTTTTTCTTGTTTCCTCAATTTGACAATTGTCAACCTCTGCCGTGGGATATGGGACCACAGGGACCTCCATCATGGACACAGCTTCCTACACTCCCCACCTTTCCCTAAATTCACTGATTTTTCTCAATTTTTTGTTTTTATTTTTTATTTGCCGTGCTGGGTGCTGGGTTTGGTGGATTATTTTTATATCTTGGCACTGCCAATAAAGTCCTGGTGATGGCCCAGAGCATTGTCCTGGTGTGTGACACTCATGGGACAGCCTGGGGCATGGCCAATGACATGTGACACGTGACCTCACACCAGTGTGGGGAGCAGTTTTGGGGAGCACTGTAATTGTTGTTTCCCAGATGAAGCAAAGTCATGGAGATTTTGTCCCTCAACCTCCTTAGGTCAGGACCAGAACAATGCCCTGGCTGCTGGTTTGATTTTCTTCAGGAGTTACGTGGATTTACTGTAATACAACAGTGGATGGCTGGAGCCTTAACCCAAAAAAACCCCAAAACTTAAAAATAATGAAATCCCATGAAACCCATGAGCTGTAGATATTCCCATCTCCAGGTTGTCCATCAGGATGGCTGAAGGCTCTGGCACGAGCACTCTTAGATAAATTATCTGTCCCGTGGCTGTTCTGTTTAATTATCATTTTTAATGTCATTTTTCTTGTGTCACAGCAGACAATGCTCTTCCTCTTTACTGAATGCAAGGGATTTATCCTGGAGATTCCCATGAATGATCCTATTTATACAAGCAGGGACATTCCAGGGGCTGGTGCCATGACTTATTGCTGAGC
>NC_140066.1:35519111-35629111 GCF_963513975.1 Fringilla coelebs
GGTCCCCTCGCCGGCTCCGCCGTCTCTCCGGCCGCCCCGTGCCCACCGGACAGCGGGAGCGCGGCTGCCCGGGCGTGCTCCCCGCTGGCCGTCGGAACAGGGGGCTGGACAGCCAGGCCGGAGAGCCCAGGGGTGATGGGAGCTTCCCTTCTCCCAGCTGTCAGACAGGAAATCTTGGGAAGTTGACCGGAGAGTTATGGAATTACCTGTGGAAACATATTGCGGAGGGTCAAGCCGGAGGGTCGATTTGTCAGGCGGCGGTGTCAGGGTCCTCACATCCACAACTGTAATTTGTTTTCTTAACACTTTTTTTTCCCTTTTTCCAGGATATGTAGCTGCAGAGGCCTAAACCTATAAATTTCCAACCTCACACATGTTCATTGTTTAGTTTCCTTTTTTTTTTTTCTTTTTTTTTTCACCCCAGCTCCCCAGGGTCTGGTTTGATGCATACAGTATTTTTTTGCTAATGTGATAAACTTTGGGAACTGGGATCCCATACATCACAGGCGGCCATGTCAGAAGATTAGCAAACAGCATCTCTTGGAAAAGCTTGATTTATACGTCCTCCCTCTATCCCATCCTCACCCCCCTCTCCCTCCGTGTCTCCAGCAAAACAAGGTTGCTTCACAGAAGGACCTTAAATTGCAGCGTTTATTCATAACCTTAAAATGGAATTCAAATATTGCACAACATCTCCACGGCAGAATCGCTTCCACCGTGTTCCCGTAATTAATCCAGAATTACAAATACAGCCACAAACCAGAGGAGAACTAACAAGTAAATAAATTCTTCTGTGGCTCCCAGATGGACCAAATCCCGGCATGAGCTCCGTGATGCGCTGGTGCTGCTGCCGTGTCCTCCCCATGTCACAGGCAGGGGGGAGGATGAGGAGAGGACTGACGGAAGCAGTCTCTGGGATTGAGTCATGGTCAATTTTATTTTTTTAATTGTGGATATGTCTTTTTTTTTTAATTTGCATACACGAGTTTTTAATATTATTAACAAATATGACAGGATTTTTATTGTCAGCATGACATTTTCCTTTTCTTATTAGAGGAAATATCATAGTTTTTGCTTTCATAGATCACTTTTTATTTTTCATTATCAGATATGTCTTTTTTGTTGCTTTCAAACACGATCTTTTTGATTTTTATTAGCAGAGACGCCTTTTTTTTTGTTTTTAAGCACAATCACCTGACTATCCTGTGAAGCATCAGGACAGCAATAACACTTTTAGGTGAAAACAGGGCCAAAGTCACTGAAGAATTTTGTAGCTCACCCTATTTAATTACAGATTTCATCCTGCAACACCAAACTTTCATATAGAGCAAAGCCCTCTGTAGCCCCTTCCCTCCCCAACGCCTGCAGACTCTCATTTCCAGCCCTCGCCTCTCCCTTCCCCACACTAATGCCCATTAATATCCAGCAAGTGTCGGTTGTATCCAAAGTTTCAGGCTATTAAATCGATGAAAAATATATTGGATTTAATATGTTTGGCTTAGGAAATTTGTTTTGTGTGCTGCAGCCTAGTGCAGCTTGCTCTGAGCTTACCTCTGTTTGAATTAGAGGGTTTCGGCTCATGTGCAGCTCAGACATTGGCCCACAAGACCGTGAAGCGTAGCTGATTTTTGGAGAAACTACTAAGTAGTTTCTATAGTGATAATGATGTACTATGTGCACCTATTGGGAATATATAAAATTAGAGAGAATTTCTGTTTGCTTTGGTCCTCTTTCTAGAATAATTACAGGAACTGCCATTCATTCCCATTCTGTTACCCTGATTATTCTAGAATAACCTGGTTATTAAGGTTTAGGCGTGTTTAAGAACATACTGCAAAGTGACAACTTGTCATGTTGGTATTATCAATACTTTAAAATTTCCATATTAGTGACCCAATTTCCTCAAGATTCCTGAGTGTTTAATTTGGTGGGGAGAAGGAGGGAGGGGAGTAAATGATGCCTCTGCCTTTCTCTATTCAAAGTAACCTTAATTTTCTGTTTCTGAACAGAAACCTTTCCCTGAGCGACTGAAAAAAAAAGAGTCAGAACAATTCTGTCTAACCACATTCTCAGCTTGGAAATCCTTCTGCTCCCACCAGATGTGGTGGGGAACACTTTGAAATCTCCCCCCGCCTGTGGCAGAGGTGCCAGTGCTAAATTCAGGGAATTATGGAAATCGGAAGTGTTGAGTGGCCGACCCCAAACCTGCTTCCCAGAATAGCACTTCACAGCCTTAAGCCCCCCCCCATGTTTAATGAAATATATTCCCTGAAATAGCACTTTCCCTCTGAGGCAAGATATCCTCCACGGGGCAGGTGTATTACAGCAGGTATTTTCACTGTGATTTGGAATTTTCTTGGCTAGGAGGAATTTCTCCTGCAGCAGGAGTGAAGTTCCACCAAATGAGGCACAGCAAAGGCTCTGCTCTGGTGAAGGTGCCCATAAAGCTGTCCAGAACCACACTTCGCTGACGTAGTGACAGATTGGGCCATTTTGCTGTGGTAATTACTCAATGCTTCAGCAAATGGTAACTAAATCCTTTGGAAATCAAAATGTCTAATTGCACACGCACATATGGTGTCGCCCCAGCCATCCTGCAGAAGGTAATGGAACCAGCACACCCAAACCTTCCTGGAATTCCCCCGGCTCCAAAGCCACCAGTGACACAAAGCAGTTGACATTTGGAACAGCGTTTGGGGGAAAAAAGATGGGAATAAAAGAGCTACACTCAAACCTGAGTGCAACAGCAAAATTTAGGGTAATTTTTTCAATAAAGAGGAAAGGTTTATGCTGTGGTGTTGCTGCTCTAATCTCTGTACAGGAACCATTTTACTGTCAAAATTGCAAGGATGGGCTCAGTGTTTGGTCTGGGATGTTGACACACAAGACCATGCCAGGGGAACAAGGAGGATTTTTGGGCCACAATTGCTCATCCCATGTCTGCTGGAGCCCAGGACCGTGGGGGACACATTTCCCAATACCACACTGAGCACCAAATCCTGGTGGCTGAGCAGGAGAGCAGGGAAAGGACCTTATCCAGTCCAGTTCCACCAGCTCCCACCAACCTTCACACTGGAGGAGGATCCAGATCAGAAAAGAGATGCAAGATTTTGTCTGAGAGCTTTGCTTGGCACAAACAGTGGTGGCAGATGATGCTGTAGGGTAGAGGAAACAAAATCAGGCCCATTCATCCCATCAAAGCCAGAAATGTGGGACACCATCCCTAAACCAGGATTTCAGGTAAAATTCTTGGTCCTTTTTTGTCCCTGATGAGGCTCAAAGTCAGGGAAACCAAAAGGACAATCTTCTTTGTGGGGGTTAAATTAATTCTAACGTGTTTACTTTAGAATGAATTCATCTGAAGAATTGCTAAAATCTGACCTGTGTGTCCGTCCATCCATCCATCCATCCATCCATCCATCCATCCATCCATCCATCCATCCATCCATCCATCATCCATCCACTCCTACTGCTACTCCACCAGATTTTAAGCTCTTAAGATTTCTGCAGTCAGGAAGAGCCAAACCCCCCCTTCTTATTTCAACTATCACCTTCAATTACAAACATTCAGCTTTAATGCAGGAGGGCAACGTTGAATTAATTATTAATTGGGATTCCTGGACCAGCTTCAGCCCCTTTTTCTGGAAGACACAGTCCTATGTTCTGCATTTTGTAATTACCAGGCAGAAAACCTGCATCCCTTACATCTCTTCTTCTCTAAAGAATCCCAACCCCCCGTTCTTGTGACTCTCCTCGGAATTAGGAGTTCTTCTTTTTATTTCTTGCTATTAATGTTTAGAAACTCTGAGGGTGTATGATTAATGCAGGTTGTGTGACTTTGATATAGGACAAAGTAGCATTAATTGTATGATATACATTATTTTTAAAACAACTACATTGTCTTCATCTTGCATAATTATCTCTTTGTTGCTGTTAATCAGGATTTCCCAAAGTGGCACACAATAAAAAGCATTAAGGTTTATGTCAGCAGATCCAAATCTGGAATCAAATCTATCTGTACCATCAGGTGCCCATTAGGCTGGCGGAATTGCACATTAAAGACACTCAGACAATACAGACGCTTTTCTCTTGCAGTAACTGGGAGAAAGGAGAAATTGGAGCTCTGGAAACAGATGTAGGAAAAGGCAGTTCCTGCCCAATCCATCACAGACAAGTGAAGAGAGGGAAAGGAGGTGAAATATTCACCCACTGATGTTTTTGAGCTGTGTCTTAGTGAATTTCAATAATATCTTGCCACTTAAAAATATCCTCAAGGTATTTTTCACTCACATTTTAGGACAAGGTTGTTCTGTGTGAAACTGAAAATAAAGAAGTTGGGGACTTCTGCACGAAAGGGGATCCCAGGGGGGCAGCAGGGATGAGCAGTGACTGTCCCAGGGGTGTCAGTCCAGCCTGGGGACAGGAGTGGCCACTGCCCCCTTTCCCATCTGAGACGTGGGATGAGTGTGGAGCAGACAGGTCCCCAACAGGGGCAGAGCCAAGGCCCAGGGATGCAGAAAACCATCCAACCCCTGGGGCAGCCTGAGGAACTGCTGCTCTGGTGTCAGCAGCAGAGCTCAGCCTTTGCTCTGGGGACAAGACCCATTTCCTGGAGGAAGAATGGACACCTGGACACAGCCATCCACGTGGGATTGTGTGTAGATGAAGAGTGTACACCTTACCAGTTTAAATGGCTCCATGGCAAATGTTTTCTGCGTTCTCTATGCTCACGATGGGGCTGAGTGGGAATTTCTTCCAAGAAGCCTGGAAACACAGAGGTTTCAAGCTTTCCTTTCCCTCCTGTTCTTCCTGCACCTTTTCCTTTTTTCTTCCTTTCTTTCTCTTTGTTTCTTTTTAAGAAAAGCCCAAAGGAACAACAAAGAGCCCTGGAATGTTGGACATTGCCAGCTGCCTCTCCAGTGCCACCTCCCCTGCCTGCTCCTGCCAGAAGAAATGCCATTGATGGAGAGGAAGGAGGATTTGTGTGACCATTTCCCTCACTTCAGCCACACAAGCTGCCTGCAGAAGCTGGGCTGTGCTCCTCCTGGAGGGGACAGGAGTAGGAAGGGAGCAAGGGTTGGCTTCTGTCCTTCTGCAGGTGTCCTGTGGCCCCCAAAAGCCACACGAGGAGGGTGCAAAGCAAGACAGGGCAAGGACACGACCCAGCAGGGCAGAGACAAGGAGAGGAGCTCTCAGAAAAGCAGGAAGGCACATCAGGCCAAAGGAGAAAATGAGCCTGGAGCAGTGAAGTAAGAATGATAATACCAAGCACTTATGTTCAAAGCACTGTACAAATATTAATTAATTAATCCTCAAAGCCCGCTCTGGAGTAGATAAGCAAGTGTTATTATCCCCTCCTTGACGGGGAGTCGGAGGCAGCAAGGTTAAGTGTCACGTCCAAGGCTGCAGGGAAAGGCTTCAGGGGGTGTTTCCAGGGACAAACACTCCAAACCCAGCCCTGAGCTGACTCCAGGACTTGGAGCCACCCTGGCAGGGCGTTAACAGCAGGCAGGAGAGAGGAAGGGCCAGGAGAGGATCCACCATCCCAGAGAAACCCTTCTGCAGTCATTTCTATCACATTTGTCACTCTAAGCACTCTCAGTCTGGAGCAGCCCTTGAACCTGGCCAAGGATGGCCTGGGAGGAGGTCAGGAGGAAGAGTCAGATGTGGCCCTGGGGGTGCCATCCACCACCTCTTGTTGTCCCCTTGAGTTCCTCTTGTGACACAGTGACGTGCTTGTAATCAGCTTAAAAATCAACCAGGAGGAGAAATTAATAGATATACAAAGCTGTGTTGATAAGGAATTTAAAAAGAGGTTAACTCTGACTCACCCCGATGCTTTCGAGGCTGTGGCCCCAAAAGAGGGAGCTCCACCATCTAGGGAAGTGGAAGTGCTGTGTTTCTCCTGAAATTCCAACCATCTTTCCCAGCAGAAAATCAATTCTTGAGTGTTTTCCATCTGAAGGAAAAGAGGAAGAAGGGTTCTTTCTGGAACCTGACCCAGAAATTAAGTAACAATGGATCAAGGAACTCCAGTTTGACCCACTACCCCTGTAAAAGGCTCCAGTTGGAAATGTTTCAGGTTTGGGCCAATTTTTCAAAAGTAATGAATATTTAGAAAAAGTGAATAGAAAGAGGAGACTCGGAACATGCGGCCAGGAAAACACTTTTCTTGGAAAAAAAGGACTTATAGGTCAAAGGTGTCTACTGTTCACAATATGGATTAGAGAGGGGTTTCTCTGAGTTCTGGAGGGAGCAGGGGGGAGGCAGCAGGGAGAGGAATTGCCTTTGGTCTGCATTTGTTGCTCCAGTTCCTGTTCTGACAGCAAAGCAGCTTTGATTGTAAGATGAATTGTGGGGCAGGAGCTGCAGCTCTGTTTTGGGATGTTGGTGTTTTCTCCAGCACTTTTGACTTCAGGGAGACAAGAAAAGTGAGGTGGGTGTAGAGCTGCCAGAAACAATAACAGGAACATTTGCCAATTAATCCATCACACGCTGCAGCACCATTTACCTTTCACCTTCCCAATTCTGAAGAGCCACTGTACAATCCAAGCATCAAATTGTTCCTGGATACAGCAAAAAATGAGAGGATGTGGGGTTAAAAAAAGGGACCCATCAATAACAGAACAATGCTCCTGATTTCCTGTGCAGCTCTTTAGACGTGACCTGATCAGGCAATCTGGTCACTATTTCCCCAATATTCCCTTCAAGCACACATTTGCATAAGCCCTTCTCAGACCATCTCCCCCACACTTATGGGGATACC
This sequence comes from Fringilla coelebs, assembly GCF_963513975.1. Taxonomy (NCBI): domain Eukaryota; kingdom Metazoa; phylum Chordata; class Aves; order Passeriformes; family Fringillidae; genus Fringilla; species Fringilla coelebs. Next base: position 35,525,878 of record NC_140066.1, read on the forward strand.
TGGGAACCAGCACAAGCACCAGGACTGGATGTGCCCCCATCCCAAAAAGTTTGTGATAGAAAACTCAGGATGGAAACTCTTCCAAGTTATTATTTAACCCTATCCTCTATTTTTGCTAGGATTCATAAACACGGGCAAGGAGAGATGTGTTTCCAGGTTTAACGAGCCATTTATAACTAATTACTGAAGCTTATTAAGTACAGCTTTGGCTTAGGCATTTTATCCCTACCTTTTCTCTACAGTATTCACCAAAATTTGGCTTCCTAAGAGGAACTAATTGAATTTCATGGTTTACACATTACTTGCACACTCTCTTTAATCCCCAGCTCTAGTTTTTCTCTTACAGATTGCTCCAGAAGAAAGCCAAAACATTAACTTTGTATTTATTGTGTAAATAAGGGTGTTTTTAAAAATTCTATCTGCACAGACACACACACACTGGGCTGGAGCCTTTTCCAGTTCTTCAGCGCACTGGTGCAGCTCCGTTAAACCAACACCCACACACCAGCATGGAAACTCAGGATCTTCTCTGGGTGATTATGGACAAACAGGATCAGATCAGTCAGATATCCCTGAGCTGCCAGGGAAATTAGATTTGGGAAATCCCTAAAGATTTGGCTTGAGTTGACTCCTGTGTGCTGGGCATGGCTGGGACACCTCCAGCCCTGTGTCCAGCTCTGGCCCCTCTAGGAGGGGATGGAGGGTGTCCAGGGCAGGGAACAGAGCTGGGAATGGGCTGGAGAATTCCTGAGGAGCTGGGCAGGGGCTGGAGAATCCCTGAGGAGCTGGGCAGGGGCTCAGGCTGGAGCAGAGGAGGCTCAGGGGGCCCTTGTGGCTCTGCACAGCTCCTGGCAGGAGGGGACAGCCGGGGGGTCGGGCTGTGCTCCAGGGAACAGGGACAGGAGCAGAGGGAACGGCCCCAGGCTGGGCCAGGGCAGCTCAGGGTGGGCACAGCAGGAATTTCCCCATGGAAAGGGGGCTCAGGCCCTGGCACTGCCCAGGGAGGGCTGCAGTGCCCGTCCCTGCAGGTGTCCCCTGGAGGTGGCACTCAGGGCTCTGTGTGACAAGGTGGGCACTGGGCACAGCTGGGACTCAGTGGCCTTTTCCACCCTCAAGGATTCTGTGATTTTTTAATAGCAACATTTGGGTCATTAACAGTTCAGGGCATGCAGGGAATATTCCCTCTTTGAGCTCCTCAGAGCTGACAGACCCAACCAAAGCCTCTGTATCTGGGCACAGCATTTCCTCCCAAATGCTGGAGGAAATCCTGGGCCCAGTGGTGTCAAATGGAATAATTTGTCTTTACCCTCAGCACAATCAATATTTTACCTCAAACTCTTGCCCCTGTAAGCACTCTGTGAACACCTGCTTTAGCACCTGGTACTGCCCAGGCAGTGATGCAATCCAGCAGCTATTCCATGAAATGGGAGCATTTTTATATCCCAAAGCACACAGTGTGTATTTTCAGGTATATTTTAAGGCACTGTGAGGCCAGGCACAAGCTGCAGTCCAGCTTTTTGAAGGAGAAGCAGCACGAGGAGGAATATTCCGGGTAAATTTTTAATAAATGTGCGTGTGCAACGAAGCAGCTGCAGCCCAAGGCATTTTTAGCAAGTTCCAGCACTGTGCTGCTTGATCTTTACCACAACATTTCCTACAGAAACAGTCTGAGGAAGCCTGCCCAGATTTTCCAGAGGGGCTGGGGAATGCAGGTGACCTCCTGAAAAGTTCAAGTAACAATTTCCAACACAAATGGAAACTTTTCCAGGGATCTTCCTCTCTTTTGTTAACTGCATCTTCAAGGGGTCTCCAAATGCATGAGTGATAATAAAAAAAGCCATCTAGAGTTCACATTATTCAAAGTTTCGAGGAGGAAAATGTTAAAAGAAACAACTCTCTCTTCAGTGGTAACACAGCTCAACCCACAAAATCATAGCCTAGAATTAAATTCTACCAACAACAATATATTTGGGTTGATTTTATTTTTATGAGCACAGCCTGTGGGCTGCCGTTGTGCAAATCAGCTTTCCCAGTGCGAATAAAAGTCAAAAAAATTGTCTTGAAAATCTTTTGAAAAATGCAAAATAACATTTTTTTTTCCCCATCCAGCCCTGTCTGAATAGCTGAGATGAACCACAATTAAAAAACACATGTCAAAGAAAATAAAACAAAAAAATTAGCTGAAGCAGCTACCCAGGCCTGGGAAAAATCAGCACTTCCAGTCAGATCTTGGCAGAGGGGGAAGCAGCAGAAGCTGAAGTCTCCAAGGAGGGACTCTCAGGTTACCACAGGGCTGGGGCCATCCCACCAATCCCACCTCCAATAAAAGTCTGACAGGGGATTTCAGGCCAGGGGCTCGTGTTTGCCATCTGCACGTGGGTAAATCGCATCCAGAGCGGTTGCCAAAACAAATAAATGGGGGGAAAAAAAGGAAAAATCATTTTCCATTGCTTTCAGGTCTATGAATGCTCTGACCAAGGCACTGGAACAGATTCCTCAAAGCACTGGTGGCCCTGGCAGGGTCCAGGCTGGAGCGCCTGGGACAGGGGAAGGTGTCCCTGCCATGGCAGGGGTGGCACTGGGTGGGATTTAAGGTCCCTTCCCACCCAAACCATGCTGAGATTCTGTGATTTCCTGAGGAAAGGAAGGTTTTCAGAACAGGGTGTCTTGGTGCCTCCCTTGGGGACAGAATTCGCTATTTTTGATAATCCTGCCCCCGGTTATATCAAGTCTAATCTGGCTGTGATTTTGCACCCTGCTGAGCAGGCCAAGGGGGGAAAGCTGGAGAGTCAAAACTGATCAACTTTGAGTTTTTTCTCCATACCTGTGTTATGAAAACATCAATGTATGTGGGGAATGAACTGCTAAAATTGTATCCTTTGTTACAATATTTTTTCCTCCATAAATTGTTCTAGGATTAATTTAAATAATATACTCAAAAGTAATTGAGCACACTTTATTTTTAATACTCTGTTATAAATACACTCAGATGCACTTTGAAAGTTGCAAATAAAATATCCTTTCATTTGTACTTAGAGTCTTAAACTGAATTAAAGGATCAACTTTCATTAACTAAAAAATAACTCATCTCTCTCACTGCCCAGTCTGTTTGGGCTGGACAAAAATGATCTTGCCTAATCTGCTCCCTCAATATCTACTCCATCTCTGGAGGAAACAACGAGGTGTGTGCACTAAAAAGTAGTGCAGAGAGGCAGAGAGAAATGTTCCTTAAAATGTTTTAAGTGTTCTTTGGAGCTAAGACTTGAAAAAGAGCAAATGGAAGAGTCTAGCCAAAACCTGGTTGTGATTCACGGGGTTTGTGAATGGGATTTGTGAATGGGATTTATTGGGGAGGGCAGCAGCCTGGATGATCTTGAGCTGTACATTTTTATACATAAATGTTATATAAAAATTTTTATCCATGCTTGTTATATATACATTTTTATCCATATGTGTTATATAAACATTTTTATCCATACATGTTATATATACAGTTTTATACATACATACATACATACATACATACATACATACATACATACATTTATATGTCTATATATTTCTATTTATAGTTCTAGTTAGAGTTAGAGTTTCATATTTATAGTTATATTTATACTTATATTTTTAATTTTTAATTTTTAATTTTTATTTATTTGGATCTTTATCTCTGAAATGTGTTCCAAAATGTGTGGATGTGGCACTTGGGGACAAGGGTTAGAGCTGTCCTTGGCAGTGCTGGGGAACACGAGGACCTTCCAGGACTTTTCCAACCTCAACGATTCTGTGATTCTGTGATTCTGTGATCTCCAAGTGTGGGAAGCACATCATGGACAAATAAAAGTTTATTAGAGATGGCCTGGGGCAGCAGTGCAAGGTTCCCTGAGTGGTTTCATCTGCTTGTCCCCAAGAGCAGCCGAGCTGAGGGGAGGTCAGCGTGGGACAGCCCCAGCAGAGCGTGGCTCTGCCCCTTCCCCGCAGGCTTTGTGCTCTCCCCTGCCTCTGGGCTGGCTGATCTGCAGGAAAATAATTCATGAAAATATTGCAGGGACCCTCAGTGCCGTCACTGCTGTCCAGGCTTCAGGAATGACTCAGAGGTGAGGGCTGCAGGAATTGCCTGGAGCCCCTTTGAGAAGAAGGGGGATCACTCACCCTAAACCACCCAGCAGTATTAAAAACTTGTTATTCATCAACATTTCCTTGGTGTCTGCTGAGAGCCCTGGAGGTCCCATCACTGACAACACTAAACTCCAACCCAGAGCCAGCCCTGGTGAGCTCCAGCCACCTGAATTCCCCCTTGGTGATCAGGAATGGAGCAGGGATGCTGCAGGAGGGTTTCTGGTTTATCATGGGCCAGGTGTCTTCAAGGTGTACAGAATTCCTAAAATCAGCCCCAAACGGCTTTTCCTGTCACTCAGTGATCTTCTCAGTGGTCACATTGAGGATCCTGATCACTTCCAGGGATGGGGCAGCCACAGCTTCTCTGGGAAAACACCTCTAGCTGGGAGGAGAGTGAACTCAGCAGGCAGGAACAGCAGCAAACGCAATTGTTCTTGTTAAAGGAGGGATTTTATTAATGCAAATGCCATAACAAACTAAAGTGACGGCCCCTGCCAGTGCTGGGGAGCATCCTTGCAAGGATTCCTTGCTTACCACACACTTGGAAGCTGAGGGATGAGGCTCTGCACATCCATGACGTGGACAATGCCCTTGGTCCCTGGAGATGTGGGACTAAAAAGCATCTCTGCTCTCTCTTTCTCCTTTTTATCTCTCATCTTTGGTACAGTTACAGAACCAGAATGCAATAAAATGGTCAAAAGGACCTAAAAAGGCAACTTTGCTCCCTCATGGCAGAAAGTGCTGCCCATTCAGATCTGTCCTGTCTGCTGCTGTAGGACAAGTCAGCCTTAGAGAGAATAAAATGATCACCAAAGCTCTTCCTAGAGTGGTGAATAGAGTAGAAAGCTCAAAAAAGGGAGGTTTTTGTGGTTTTGAAGTGAACAGATTGCTTAGGTACTTTCATTGTTTTAAACTCATTACATTCAAAAGAGATTTTAAAAAAAAAATTCTGATGGAATTTCTTCTATTCCTAAGAATGACCAGTGACTTAAACACCAAACAAAAACAACAACAACAACAACAACAAAAAAAAAAAAACAACAAAAAAAAAACCAAAAAAAAAAAACCAAACCCCATCAACAACCAAAAAAAGCAAATAAACAAAAAAAAGAAAAAAAATTTCAAGCTGGGCTTAATTGCTGCTTTATACCCAAGCCATAATGAAGCCCAGGAAGGGCATCAGGAAGGGGAGAGGCAGCTCAGGAGGAGTGTGGGGTCACAACCTCCTTCCCTCTCTGTCCCCCACCTCCCCTGGCCTGAGGTGTGTGCTGTGATCTCAGTTTTGTAGGAATGAAGGAGAAAAAGCTTTTTTTCAAGCAGCTCTGCAGCACTCAGGGATTGCTGATACCAAGATCCAGCTCCAAGCCTCCATCCCCCCTTCACTCAGGCAGCATTTCATTAATTTAGAAAGCATGATCTCATTAGGAAATTCCATTCCAAAGTTTCTGGAGTTGAAAAGCTGGGGAATTTCCCCAGGTTCTCAAAACCTTTGGTCAAAAAAAGCCAAGTTACTCCCCATTCCTCTTTAAACAAATAAGGTTAGCAACCCTTTTGCCATTCACAATTCACCATTCACACTAAATTAATTTTTCCAAAAGTAATTCAAATAAAAGCTTTGCTGCAGCTACCCTTTTCAGAGCTACAAGATTGAATAAGGCATCTGAATAAAATTGTGTATTACAGCCTTCTTTAATATTTAAGCATGACATTCATTGATTTGTTTCTTGTTTTCTGCAAACCTTGACAACATGATAAAATAAATCATAAGAAGAAAATATAGTGGTAACATCTTTTATGGACTTCACATAGTCATCAATCTCAAGCTGTGAGTGAATTATCAGTGCAGCAAAAAGATCTATGTTTTAAGAGCTCCAATAGCACACTAGCTAGAGGTTTTTCACAAGCAAACTCAAGGCGAGTGACTGATAAGCATCATTATTGTTTTCTGAGAGTCTGGTTTATAGTGTGTTGTGGAGGTGTTGGCATATATGTTTCAGAAGGAAAGGTTTGATCAATTCTAAGTAGACATCTACTAACATATAAAAAATATAACAAGGGTTCCTGCTGAGCAGTATTAAAGTACCTATTGCACCATGTCAGCATGACAGGCCCCATGTTGTGTTTTCGATTATATTTAATATAGAATTAACCTTTCTTAATGGAACATATTGTGCATGCAACGGGAGTGAAAAATATTTATTTTGACCAAAACAAATATCATCCTTATTTAGGTTTTAAGGAATACTTCTTTATTTTCAATTTATAAAACTTCTCATCATAAAATTGTGGCAGCCCCGAACTGACAGGAAAGAATAAAAAGGTTTTTTGTTTGTTTTTTTTTTTTTCTGTGGCTCGTGAGCCATAAAGAGAGGAAGCTGCTTAGGGCATCAGCAGCAGCTGGGAAAAACATTTGTGGGGCTGCAAAAGGGGAATGGAGGAATGTGGGCACCACCACCACCACCTTATCCACTGGTAATTCCATGAAATGCAAGGAGCCACCCCACTGGAGTTAGCAGATGCCAACACTCTCCGTGCTGGTGGCTTCAACGGGGAGGCACATCCCCAAAAACGAGATCCTTCTGTGCAGAAAACATCAGAATTGAGGGGATGGCCTGGGGTGGTCAAAGGCTGGGAAGGGAAACATGGAACTAGGAATTCGTTGGATGGGATGAAGCAGCTCACTTGCAGGAGCTGGCACTGCTGCATAATGAGGTTATGCAAAGGTATCATCGTTTTGCTGTGAAAAATGCCACTCCCGAAAGTAACTCTTTCACCAGGCTCCCAAATGTTTTATATCTGCTAAATGGGCTAATGAAAGCTTTAGGTTTAGAAAGCAGTAGCCTAGGGATTGTAAGAGTAAATATTAAGATGTTTTCTGACAAGCTGAATATATGTGGTTTCCCACAAAATCCCACAGTGCTTTGCACTCCATAAATATCACTCCTCTTCCCTCACAACTTTTACTCCATGAAATATGATGCCGCCGTCCACTAAAACATAGCTGCACTTTCCTTGGGCTGGAGCCCCGGCACACATTTATTTATTTACACAGGGTGAGCACCATTCATCACCCTCCTAATTAATGCAGCCAGGCAGGAGGGGGTGAAGGATTTCCTTCGCCATCCCGTGCGGAGCAGGACCCCGGAATTTTCACGGGAATCTCCTCAGCCAAAAGGAGCCCCGGCTCTTGGAGGCCTCTGGAGCTTGGCTTCGAGCAGAGCTCGCCAAACCCACGAGGCCAAACCTGCACATGAACTTTGGGGGGCAACATGGTTGGTGGCCTGGTAGGGATGCTCTGAATTACTGGTGTTCCAGGGTGAAATTCCTGTCTCTTTAGGCTCAGCCCTTCTGTAGCTGTGCCCTGGAAGAGGAGGCACGAAGACTTTCTTCACTCTATTCAAGGCTGGAGGAGAGCTGCAAAAAGAGGTCAGTATTGTTTGCATCCATTTTCTCCGTTCATTGAAGAAGCAGTGCCCTGGCTGGGTCTCCCCAGGTTATGAGAGCAAGGCCTGCTCAGTAGCAAAATTCAGAATCTCAAATGACGTCCAAGCTCTGCAGAACGCTTAACTTGGTAAGTGGGGAGATTTTCTTGTAAATTCAATTTTTCTTGTAATTCAATACCGCACCAGAGGTCTCACTTGATGGAAAAGAGGCTCTGTGCTCCTGGAGTGTTTTACAAATATGTAAATATTATACCTAAGCTGCCCCTGTTAATTAAATATGGCACTTTACACAAGCATATTGTTTCCAGTCTCAATGTTCTGGCTTAAATCCATCATCAGTAATTACGTTCTGTCCTTTTAAATTCTTTCCTGGCTTAATTAGCTAAATTATTCTACTTCACTTCCTGTCCCCAAACTTGCACGCAGTGCTGGTGACCCTTCTCTGTGGCTCCTGGGTTTTGTCCCCTTGTAGGAGTTGTGGCATCATCACTCATCCATGGGGAGGTGGGAATTCCACAAGGTGGGAATTCCACAAGGATGCTGTGGCTCCCCAGTGCTGGCACTGGCCTATCACAACTTACTCAACACTCAGTATATATTTATATATGTTTTACTTACATTTTTTGAAGCATTTTTATATTATATGTGCTCTCCCCAGATATTTTTAATTAATAATAAACACAATTCCTAGTGTTAAAACTTTAAAATACTCTGTCCCCAACTCTCCTCATACTTATATACTTATTTAGATGAAGAAACTAAGCAAAAAAAAAAAAAAAAAAGAGAGAAAAATCAATCATCCAAACCATCAGGCTATGCAAAATAAATCAGAAACTAATACCTGTTAAAGCCAAAAGTGCTGAACCAGAAGAGCAGATTGGAGGCACTGGACAGTACAGAATATCCAGGACTGCTAATGAGAACTCCCCATTTTTAATTTCCAGTTATTTGGATATTAAATTAATGGCTCTGGGTCTTAGGAACACGGAACAGCACCACAGATGAGAGAAACTCTGCTCAAATCCGAGAGGAGCCCACGATTAATAAAGATAAAGCAGGGACGAGGCATGAAGGGAGGGAGCTGCAGTTTAATATACTTATCCTATGAATATTTCTATAAAAACCCTTCAAGTTTTTTAGTAAAACAAAGTCCTGAATAGAAATGGAATATTTATTTTCAATACCAGCTTTTAGCTACCAAGATTCCATTAAAATTATGCTGGAGAAAAAAAAAATTAAAGATATGTATCTTGCTAATAAAAATGCACTTTGGTGAGCGACGTTGCAGAAGCAGAACCTCCTGTAAATTAGGTCACTTCTCCAGTAAACCATCTCCTGAACTCCTTTGTGGGAATTATGTAGGAAACAGGTTTTCTTTTCAAATCTTAATATAAAACTTGGAGAAGGAACAAGTCTTCTACCTTATTCACATTCATAAAAAAATCATAATGTAGCATCAATATTCACTTAATAAAGAGACCATTTACACTGCTGGGCTGCTGTTCTTTTGTTTGCCAGGGTGGATTTTTTTTTAATCATATGGAAAAGTCGGTGCAGCAACATCTGTGACTTGTCAGTCATTTAATTAACCAAAGAAAAGCTAGCTATTCATTTTATTTCTGTATATGTTAATGCTAGAAACTAATAGAAAACAGCTAGTAAATTGTCCTCTGCATATATTGGACACAGCAACAATTACTCTGGCAGAGAAGATATAATAAAAGAGGAAATTTTAATAGTATTCTTATTCTATTTATTCTCAGGGGCTTCTGTTTCAAGGTACTGTAGAAATTAACAATTATTTCTTTTCATTGTTTTTGATGATCTTTTTCTATTATGGCCCTATCCGACTCACCAGAAAATATAATTTGAACTTTTCTTTTTTTGTATTAAATTTTCTTTGGCACCTGGAGATTTCCTTTCCGGTTGGTTACGGGGAGGTCCTGAGAAGGTTCAGAAAAATAAGCAGCAAGTGTTTCTTTCAGACAGCTGGTTAAGGCATGCCAGTTATTGGGACAATCAAGAGAACTCAGCTTCAAACCCAGAACTTTCACATAATAAAATAATTTGCTTTTCCAGCCTTCATTTTATTGACAAATATGTCTCTCCCATATTTTTGGAATGTCTGTCATATGATACGTCTAAATACTTGCTATTGCTCTGCTATATAAAGCAATTAACTGACTTTATACAGCAAATTGTCAGAGGATTTCCCCAGAAAGCTTGGGGAAATCTAACCTACGGAACTATTCTCCAATTTATTGACATGCTACGGCGGTGAAAAAAGTAGGACATCAATAAACAGCTTTAGCTGGAAAACTGGAATCTGATTATAAGTATTGGGAGCTGGAGACCAGAGCCTCAATTAAAATACATGGCATGGCTTTGGTTTAAAGCAGAGAGGTGCTGGGTTTTAATGGGAAAAGCAAGGCTGGGTGAAGGGTGGGAATGCAGCAATGTGGAGTTTTACATGCCAGGTTCCCCCTGGGACTGTTTGAGCTGGATCCAGGTTCAGCTCCTCATCCCAGACCACTCCTGTGCCTCAGGGAAGCTCTGGCAGGGAGAGGATCCTGAGGGTTTTCTGCAGGAAACGATCTTGTCTTCCTCTCAAGGGCAGAGCCATGGGGCAAGGGGAAAGTTGGAGCACAGGTTGGAGAAAACAGCTCAGGACTGGCCCTGGATGGATTCCCCACCCTCAAGGAAAGTCCTTCTACTTCCTGCAGAATGCAAATCCCCCAAAACTGCAGGTTTGGAAATTTTGGGTTGAGAAAAGCAATCAAACCATAACCATTTGGGTTTGTGCAGTAAATATTGATTAGGACTGAAACACCTGCGTAAGAAAGTGGATTAAATAGGTCAGGAAATGCTGGATCACTCACAGGAATCTACAAAATAGCCTGAAATCCCCATAATTTACAAACAGGATTTCAGAATCACAGAATCAAGATCTCCAAGATCGTCAAGTCCAACCTCTGACTAAGTAGCAACAAAACTGTAGTAACAGACTAAAAATAAAGCAAATCACAGATTTTACAGGATCAACCATGGCCAAAAAAAAAATATAGGGGGATAAATTACAGAAAAAAAAATATATATGATGCTAAAAAGGTAATTTTTAATACAGGGAAGGAAACCTTCCTACCTGGATGTTAACTTCATGAAGGAAACCTTCCCACCTGAATTTTAACTTCATTACTTTTGCTAAAAGACCTTGTGCTGTGCCACTCACCTCCAGTGCTGAGAGAGTAATGGAGGGCTGCTGAGATTGGCTGGCAATAATTGCTTTGTTAACAAATTTTCTTACACCTGTGTAACTTGAGTTTTTCAACTCCTTTTTCTGCTCTTTTATCACCACTGGTGGTTACAGTCATCTGAACCTGGGTTTTATCTGTAACCTCTTCTGCTGACTTTTAGGGTTGGTTTTATGCTGCCACACAAGGAGAATTAGGGGCTCGATCTTGGCATAGCACGGAAGATAAAGAGGGAAAAAGCAGAAGAAGAAACTCCAAAATGAGCTGCAGCCCTTCCTTTGGCAGTGTTGCCCCTTGATGAGATGCATTTGAACGTGTCAGGAGCCCGGTGCCACCTTCCCTGGATTGTTAATATTCTGGTTATCATGCAAGAAGTGGTTGATGAACAAGTTTAAGCAGTGTGCAAACAACGTCACCTGCTGGGAAGTGTTAAGGTACCCATCATACCATGTCAACTTGACAGGCCTCATGTTGTGTTTCTGATTATATTTAGTCATATAAAATTAACTTTTCCTAATGTAACGGGTTGGGGAGGCAACATGGACAGCACAAGAGTTATTTAGGGTAAAACCCATTTGTATTCAGATTTACTAATGAGAAGCACAATATGAGCAAAATCCCTCCACTCATTGAATGCATTTATGGAGTGCTGGGGCTGGAGTGCCTCGAGCCCTAATCCATGGCAGAGGTGATAAAGCAGGCTTTTGTGGTGTTCCTGTTGTCCAGCAGTGCCAGCTCCATCCTGTCCACAGCAAGACTGAAGCTGTCTCCAACTTTTCTGAGGCTCTGCTCACCTCCATGTGGGATTTTTAGAGTTATTTAGAGCAGTTTTTAGGGAATTACAGTGCTTGCTGGTTTCCAGTCCTTTTAAAATTTTTCACCCCATTTTTCCCTCCCTTTTATTTAACCTTTCCTTTCCCTTTCCCTTTCCCTTTCCCCTTTTTAGAACCTTTCATGACAATATTTTTATTTTTTTTCAGGTCAGCCATATTTTCCATGCATTCCTCTGAGTGTCCTTTTGTCACAGATGATACCCCCGTGGCACAGCCCAAAGGAAAATCCTGAGCAGAGGAATGGGAACACATTTCCTCTCCCAGAATGTACTGGCTGAACCAGGCTGAGAATCACCAAACTGCTTAGATTGAGAAAAAAGCCAAAAAAAGTCCAATTTCTCCACCAACCATCACAACCTCTCAGCACTCACAGGCAGCAGCTTTGGCTCCCTTTGGTTCTTTGCCATCTCAAATTCAAGGTTCAGTGACCCATTCCTGCCCACTGGCTGTTGGGCAAAGCATCAGGATTTATTAATTATTATAAAAGCCAGGGAGGGGGCCTTCCTAATTAAAGACTCCAAGTGTCACTCCTCATTTTGGACTGCTTGCCAGCCTGCTGTACCTGGCTCTGCTCAGATGACACTCAGCCCTTAGCCTGGAACTGGATTCTTAGGAGAAATTAAGGGAGGAAAAAGCAATAAAAAATCTTCAACTGCTTGTGCAGAAAGAGGGAAGGTGAAAAAGAGTGTAATTGTTCAGTTCAATAAAGGGGGAGACACAAAAATGCCTTTTTTATTAATGTTGTTGAGGCTTAAAGGCTGAAATTTGGCATGGAGCAGCTCTGGAGCCTCGTATGAGAGGAAACCAAATGACTGATTTATGGGCACTTGGAAATTGCTTCCCACTCTGGCTCATTAATGGCTAAATTGGGCTTAGTCCTCATCCAGCAACACTCCATTGGCCCGGGATGCTCTGGCCATGAGGCCCCTCCGAATTTCCAGCACTGGTCAAGGCTGCATCAAACTCATCATTATTACAAACCCCAAACTATTTAAATGAATTAAAGGAATATTAATAATGTGAGATGCAGGCAGCCTATATGAGCTTAGGAGATGATGAGGGGCTCTGGCAGCATTTTTCTTTGTGGCCAAGACCTTCAGCAACAGCAATTTTCTGAGAAAAAGAACTATTTTGTAAGATAAAGAACTATTTTTGAGAGAAAAAATGGTATTTCTTCTTATCCTCGCATTGCAGTGACAGGAAAAAGACAGGTTTTTGTCACTTGAAATGATTTTGCAATGAAGTAAATCCCTGATTTACAAAAGTTTAGGACATCACTGGGAGTAAAAGGTACTGCTGCTTAATTAAAATGTACTTGATGGGTGGAAATCAGCATTCAAAGCACCGAGGAGTTACAGCAGCAGCGACAAACGAGTTTGTGTTTTGTGTTGCGATTTACTGCCAACAGCTCTGCCTTCCCTGGGCCCTGTGATGTTCCAGGGAATGGGCTGGAAATTCAATCCATGCCTAATGGGCTTAGCTGGGGAAGGGAAAAGAAAAAGCACCCGCTGCCTGCTCCAGTCTGTGCCCCCCTGCACGAGCTGCCAGAACAGGGGACAGAAATCGCTGATTTTAATGGATAATGGGTCTGGTTTAACCTGGATAGAGGAATATCTGAGCAGGGAAAGGAAAGGAAAGGAAAGGAAAGGGAAAGGAAAGGAAAGGAAAGGAAAGGAAAGGAAAGGAAAGGAAAGGAAAGGAAAGGAAAGGAAAGGAAAGGAAAGGAAAGGAAAGGAAAGGAAAGGAAAGGAAAGGAAAGGAAAGGAAAGGAAAGGAAAGGAAAGGAAAGGAAAGGAAAGGAAAGGAAAGGAAAGGAAAGGAAAGGAAAGGAAAGGAAAGGAAAGGAAAGGAAAGGAAAGGAAAGGAAAGGAAAGGAAAGGAAAGGAACCAATAAATACTTTAAAAAATTAAAAAATAGATTTTAGAAATTGCTCATCAGTGAAGTGTTCACTCTCTGCAAACTTTCTTATTTCTAGACATGAAAACAGAGCTATAAAATTGGAGTGTTCTGGGGAATATTGGGATGGGTGTATTGGAAGAACAGAGACCTTCACTTGCTCTCCCAGCTGCTCAGGAGTCAGACCACGGCCTTGTTGCCATCCTGATTCCTGTCCTGAGGAAAGAGAGGAAGGTGGGACTCAGACTCCCAGGTGAGTAGAAAACTCACACCCTGTGCTACCCCACTGAAGGAGGTGACCCACTAGCAGGACTGGGAACAGAACAGGTGGATAAGGAAAGGAAAAGCACATGAAGGAGAGGATTAGCTTCTGCAGCCTCATGGCAGAGAGAGAATGCTCAAAGAACAGGGCAATTTAACAAGTCAAATAGTTTTTTTTAAAAAAAACCTTTCACCTGGGAAGGCAGCGACAAGGAACCATCTGCAATCAGCCTCCCCTCACCTTTTTCAGGTGGAAGCCGAGGAAATCCTGCAGTGATATTACCTGTGCTAATGTGAACAGAGCTCAATGCACAGGAGAATAGGTGAGCAAATGTGGGTGCACACAAGTGTAAGCCCCAATTCAAGAATGTGTCCCTGATTGCCTGGAGGGGAAAAAATCCACTCCTGGCAAGTGGAGAATGCATTATCTCCATAATATAGCTGGAGATACCGGAGGAAATTTCAGCATCAAATATTTGTACACAGGTCCTATTTATTAAAAGCAAATATTGACCCTTCGGTCCTTAAATATTTTAAATAATTTATTCTAAATATTTTGATACCGGAGTAAATTAATGCTAAAGCATTTCTTTGTTTGTGCCAAATCAGTGCTTCCCAGTAGGAAGTTAGTCCATCCTTGCAAGCAAGCTTTCACTCTCAGTAGGCAGTCCATTTCTGTAGAGTGCCATTAACTTAATTTCAAAAAGAACCAGTAAAGGTATATGGAGCAGGCAGTAATAGCATGGAAAATATCCAAAATTACTAGACCCCAGCAACAGAACTTCGATGCCATTTTCATGCACTAATAATTTGTAGTTTACATATTGAAGGTAACTATAAGCTGACTACTTCCTTGGTTAAGTCTTGCAGGTAATTGCAAATATGTTGTTAGTGCTGTACCTTTCCCCATCTGAGAGCAGCATCTCTAGGAAAAACAACAGAAAGCACAATTTTCACCTTATTTCCAGAAGTGTTCTGGAGTTTCTTTGTCACCAGCAATATTAAATTTACTTGTGCTCAAACTATAAAAGTGTGACAATTTTTAAACTAGATTTCATAACCCAAAATTGTAACATTTTGTATACTCTTGGCTTTAATTTAAGTCAAATCTTGTCTTAATAATGCAGATTTGATGAGTATGAAGTACACACATGGAAAATTATGTGCTCCAAATCAGAAAAATCTTTTGGAACTCCTCTTTATTTTGGCTGAGAAATTTAATCTGTGGAAAGAACAATATCAACACAACAATGTTGTTTACTCTTGGGTGTCATCCAAAATAATTTGTGTGAGAAGTAGGACACAGACTTTCCTGTTCCTTCAGAGGTTTTCATGAAGAATTCTGTATTTTTACATTTCTGCTGCCCCAAGAGCTACTGGTTGGATGGTCTTCATATTCAGAGCAGTTATGGCAAAGAAGGCTGGATTTAAAGAGGAGGTGGAACAAGGTGGCCTTTCATTACTCCAGGGCCACCAATGTCCCAAATCCCAAACCCCTGGATCTGCTGGATCTGCTCATGGTGTGAACTTTTGGACCATGGACACAAAAGTTTTGCTCACAGGAAGGACAGAGATACCTTGGGAAATGAAGGGAGAATCTTCCCATCTGGATAAACCCAAAACTCCTGCTGCTTTCACTTCTTACAGTTTCGAGGTCTCCTTTTGAGACAGGAGTTTTCTTAGAGAGGTAACAGAAAATCCTGGGAAAGGCTTCCAACCACTCACATACCTCATTTACGTCAATCACCCAGTGCTTTCCCTGCTCACAGAACCTACATTTCATGATTCAGCTCATCATTTAGGAATTTTTGATATTTGAACCTGTGATGTTCTTTAAAGTTTGCTGTGTTTGTCCTGTTTAGGGGCCCTGGAATCACTGTTTTCCAATCACTTTGGTTTCAAATCCCTTTAAAATATTTTAAATGTTGTAAAATTGATTGTGTCTTCTCTAAGGGACCACAGCATTTTTTCTGATAGACAAAATCACAGATCAGGATCAGCAGTGCATCAAGGTCAGCAATTAAATGGGTTAATTCTTCCTCTTTTTGGTAAACCAAAAAAAACCTGCTCCGGGATGGGGTAATGCTAGGAATATTTGGAAAGAAAAAGTTAGAAAAAGTGAGAGAGGCTGAGAAGAGCCTTGCAAAAGGAGCAGTTTCCACCCCTTTAGCTGGAGCCCAGGTTCTGCTGGCCGTGCCAAGCTGAGATCCTGCAGTTGGCGGAGCAGGCAGGAGGTAATTGCAGTGCTGGGCCAGCTCCCTGGGAGGAATATTGCAAACTGCATTTTGGGCCTGAGAGCACGAGCCAGCACAACAAATTAGGGAATGTGATCTGCAAAGCGCAGGACAGCATAGCTGCCCTCAAAAAGAGACATCCAGTGAGGAGGTTGCTCAGTGAGAAGGGAGGATATTAATAAAAATCCTTTTGCTCATTGGCCATCCGAGGGGAGTGCACAGCAAAAGGCACTTTTTGGCCGATATTTTAATTAGCAGATAAATTGACTTACAACAGGCACAAGGTTTATGGCAAGGATCTCGAACTGAGTATCTCCCTCTGTTCACCCTCCCGCTGTCCAAGACCAGGTTGGACGGGCCTTGGACCAGCCTGTGGAAGGTGGACACCAGTGGAAGGTGCCCCTGCCCATGGCAGGAGGCTGGACTGGATAATTTTGGAGGTCCCTTCCTATCTAAACCATCCTATAAATCTGCGCTGTATCAACCGCAGTGACCTCAAGAAACCTGAGCATCTAAAGGAAGTTATATCCTTCCATATTGTGGAGGCATCCAAAGCCTCTGGATCCAATGTCCTGTTAAAAAAAAAAAAGTTCAGTTCCTTCCAAATCAGGACTTTTTGCAGCTGGGTGTTGGACTCAATCCCCTCTCCATGCAGCAAGGGAAGATGTCCCTGTGATTTCCTGTGGCTACCCTGACCCCCTCTACCCTGCTCCTCCCCAGGGGATGGGGAGGGATGCAGAGGCTGAGGACAGGAGCAGAGAGCCCCAACCCTCCCGTCAGGATGCCCCGTAGGCAGTGGAGGAAATGGAGTAAGGACAAGGAAAATTGGATTTAATAATTGCCACTAATAAAGGGGCAAGCGCAGAGAGCCAGTTCTACGCTGCTGGCAAAATTAATTGCTCAAGGCACATTAACAGTGTATTAGTTAACACATACACAGTGAGTAAATTGTAATTAAGCTAACTAACTAAATAATAAATACGTACACTTTGTACGACAATCGGGCCATGTAAAAATCCTTTCCACACCAGTGATAATTATTGACTTGCACAACTTAAACTGAAAAAATCCAAACTGGTGCCCATTTATTTTCATCTTCAAAGTGGCTTGGATTGGTATTTTTATTTTTTGTATTGGTAAATGAAAGAGTGATGTCATACAGCAGCATTAAGTACTATTAAAAAGGCCATAACTAACATTGGGTGCATAAATAATACATAAAATGACACTTTTACACACTTTGTGAAGAATTGCTTCATGGGTTATGCAATCTTTTCCAAAACAAGTTCCAAGAAATAACATCACCCGTTATGTTTCATAGCTACAAATTGGGAACTGAATTAACATTCATTTATTAAGTTTACATGGAGAACTCCTCTAATTCAAACGCTTGCAGATTATAATTTATTTTTATCCGAGGTATAATTTTTCATCTCTTGTTTTTGCCAAAGTCAATACAACCTCAGCCAAACTCTGGTTCCAGTTCTCCATTTGTACCCTCCTGTTCTTGGCTACTTACCTAGATGAGTCTTTTCTAGCAGGGAAGGTAAATAAATGAGCTTGGATCACAAAAAAAAAGTCATTTGTAAAATTTTGAATTTCAACTACAGTTCCTGAGTCAATATTGACAGCTTTAGGATCCTACTCCTGCAATTTAATAAAAAAATAGAACGGAGAATCACTTTTGCACATATGGAACTTAAACAACTGGTCTGCCAGGAGAGATTGAATATGTTATTTTTTTAATAATTTGTTTTATTTCTCCTATCCCAGTTTAATCTGCAAGTCAAATACAGGTGCACTGTGGAGTGGGACAATATGAAAAGACCTTTTTTTCATTAATAAGCTCCATGAAAGTCCCAAAAAGGACTTGTCTTCTGGGACACAGGCTGCTGCAGCTCTGAAGAGTTTTATGGTATCACAGAGGAGATAGAGGAGACTGGCATTGCAATCACAGGGAATGTCAAAAAACAGGGAGAAGAAAGTGAGGAAGGATAACATGGATAAGGAGATGGAAAAGCAATAGAGAAAATAAAAAATTTTCTGGTGGATCTTGTGCAAACCAGAAGAATTAAGGAAAAAGGAACTAACTGCTGCCTTAGCAGGAACTAATTGTTGTCCTTCTAGTTCTAGAAGGAGCTAGAGAGGCTGTGGATTGTGCTTCCCTGGCATGCCCAAGGCCAGGTTGGACACTGGGGCTTGGAGAAGCCTGGGGTGGTGGATGGTGTCCCTGCCCATGACTGGATGAGCTTTAAAGTCCCTTCCAACCCAAACCATCCTGGAATTCTATGATTTTACAATTCTCTGTATACTGGAGTAGGTAAGGACTTTGCTGCAGGAACTGGGGACAGATTTAGGTGAGGATTCAGCAGTGCAATCTGATAGAGAGTCATTACTGGGAGCAATTTTTGTGGGAACCTTCACATTCCTGGCTCAAAAGGAAATACTCCTGCTAAAAATGTCCTCATGGAAAGAGGTCCTTACCAAAAAGACGGTGACACAACAGGAAGTGACACAAATACAAATTTGTCCTTGATACGTGGTTGAAGACTTCATGGAACCAGTTACAGAAAATAACCTCAGATCGAGTTGATTCATTTCAAATTAAATGGAAAGACAAATAAAGTCCCATAAATTCAGTTTTCCTGTAGCAAAAAGGGAAAGGTGGTAAAATGTCAAGGCTTGGCATCGGGACTGCAGAGAACACAGAGCAGGAGGTCACAACCCCTACAGCTCTGGCAGGGTGCAGGGATGTAGGGATGCCCCTGAGGCAGTTTTCCTCATGGACTCTGATGTCCCAAGGTCCTACAAGGTTCTGATCCAAATTGTGTCTCATCAGTCACATAAATAATAAATAATAATAAATAAATAAATAAATAAATAAATAAATAAATAAATAAATAATCCTCCCTTTGTTGTACAGTCCATTATTCACTTGTTCCACATCTTCCCATGTTTTTTATATTCCAAGTTCTGAAAATCAGTCATTTCTTAAAATTAAAGGGAGAAGGAGTTGCTAGAGAATAAATCCACCCTATTTTATAGAAAAAAAAAAATTAACCAAGTCTTTTTCTTTGATCATTTAAGCACTGAAAGGGGCAACCCAGGGACATTTGGAGTCTGGAGGTGTCCAAGGGATTCCTGGACGTGGCACTCCGTGTCCTGGGCTTGGGACAAGTTGGGCAATGGGCACAGGTTCTACTTGATGGGCTGAGAAGGCTTTTCCAACCTAAATAATTCTGGGATTCTGGGATCCTGTGAATCAGTCAGTCCCTATTGCATGTGCCTGTGTGCTGATGGGTAGAACCAGGCTGAGGTGAGTAGGACCAAGGTGCAGAAACAGCCAGGTGAGGCTCTTTGACCTGTGGCAGGCAGGAGAACAGGTAACCAGGAATGATTGAACACTTTGGATCTATTAAACCTGTTAAACATGGCTGAAGTCTGAACTTGGCTGATAAATCATTACAGAGTGTGCCTTGCATGGATTGAAGGGAGAGGGAAATGAAATATATAAAAAACCCATCAAGACTGAAATTATTCTTTAACCTCCACAGCCTTTAAAGTGTTTCTCAAAGCCTAATGATACCTTGTCATTTTTCTGATTTAATGCACATTCCTTCAGGTTGGTCTGGGCCAGGGGGGTCTTGTTTCTTCACAGACAATTTCCATAGCTGGGATAAGGATGTTTCAACCAAATCCAAGCAGCTTCTCCCAAGCAGTGTACCCAGCATTAGGGAAAGTAGAAAGTTGTGAGTTTAGAAGACTTCATCATTAAAAATCCCTAGTTTAGCCTAGAAAACAGTGGAGTTTTATACAAAAAGTTGAATTTATTTTCTTTTCTTTTTTTGTGTTGATTTTAGTTTCTTTCTATTGCAAAAGCAGAGCTGTCACAGTAAAGATGTGTTGATGCCTTTTAGGCTGTTACTGGAAAAAATAAGTTGTATTTAACTATTCTGTTTCTCTATTTCCCTAATTCTGAGTTGAACTTCAAAACCTTGCTGGACTATTTATAGAAGCAGTTGGGATTCTGTTCCTTCAAAAAGAAAACCAAAGATATAAAATATAGCACAGATATGTTGAGAGGACTTCAAGATGAGAAATGGAAAAATATTCTATGTATTACTCCAAAAAAATGAGCACTCATATAAAGCAGTTTGAGGATATTATTTTGGTTTTTCATTGTTTCTTGTAGCTGCTGTCTAATCCAATGGATTAGATCATCCAGGGCTCTAAATGAAACCCAGAAATTCCTTTCTTTGTCAGTGCTGGAGAACATTCCATGCAGGGTCCCAGCTGGATCTGTCCTGGATCCAGTGCTATTCAATATTTCATTAACAACTTGGATGACAGAAGAGAGAGCAGACTTTGGATGACACCAAAGTGGGAAAGATCGCGAGTATTAAAATTCCAAATTATTTTGGAGCAGCATCCTAATGATGACATTTAATAAAGACGAGTTTGAGGCACTATGTATAGGAAGAAAAATCCAACCCACACAAATACAATGGTGGAAGTGGTGTTGCAGAAAAGGCAAAGAACTTTCTGGGATCTCTGCAGAGCATCATTAGAGCCTTAACAAAAATAAAGTGGCTATTTCCTGGCATTAGCCTTTAAATTCAGATGAAGAAAAACTGGGGGAAAGTGAAGAGGAAAATAATAGGAAATTACAAACATTTGAGAAAAGCTTTGCTGAGCTTGCTTAGTCTATAAAGAGGAAGGAGACCCTCAATACTATTTAAATTTTAAATATATTTATGGCCATGCATATGAAAGCAAATATATGTAAATCTTTGTTTTAAATAAGGTGACAAGCACTTTTTTCCATGTCCAAAGAGTGCTGGACAAGAAGTAACAGGTTTTAGCTTGCAGGAAGGGAGTTTTTCTATCTGAAAGGATAATTAGGCACCGGAGCAAATTACCAGGGGAGATTGTGAAACTCACTGGCAATTTTGAAGAACAGATTAGACATACATCTGCCAACACTCGTGTAATTTTAGTTGGTCCTGGTCCAGGGCACAGAAGGAAAAGGGCCCGGATCCATCTTGCCTGATGGGAGAGACACCAAACTCTGGGAACTGGCCGTCCTGGGAACCTCTGATGGGCCATTTGGAGGGCAGAGGTGTTAAATTCTGCGTGTTGCAGAGCCAGAGGTGACTGCATTCCTCATCCACTTGCTGGAGTCAGCTGGAATCAATCTGGATATGGGCATATTCCAGCCTGGAATCCAGCTTAACACCCCCTCCACCCCACCAACTTCTCAGGGCTTCTCGATATATTGAATCAAATTTCCTGAATGGGAATCAATTCCCAACACAGAGAGGAGAATGGACATGCAGGATATATGGATTTATTTTTGCATGTATCCTTTTATCTGAATGGATTACTTCTGCACCCAAAAACACAGGTCTCAGGATAGTGTAGTCAAAATAAAGAGTTACAGTCTAAAATTAAGGTTTAGAGTTTAAAATAAAGAGTTGCAGCTTAAAATAAATAGTTGCAGTTTAAAAATAAAGGCTTCCAAGTTCAATCTAAGCCATTTGCATAATATTCAGTAATCAACTTAAAATTAAGAGTGTAAAAAACCAAAAGTGGTTCTGTGCCTGAAAATAAAACACGTTTTGTCATGGCAGCTGTACCTGGGTACCTACAGCTACCACAGACATCCAGAAAATCCCTGCTAAGCAATCCCTGTGGGATTCCTTGGCAGGAAGCCGTAAGAAAGAAATTTTCAAATATTCCCGCCTTCTACTATAATAATATTTTATAATAATTTTTTGGTACTCCTTTGAAATCCCCCCCTGCAAAAAAAAACCCACCCATGTGCATGAGGGGCATATTCCCTAAATAACAGCCTGGGCTTAAAAATGTCTGTCCAGGAATTCTGCCCTTTGCTTCCAGACTAAATGCTCCTACACGGGCTCCTCGCTGGCCAGGCTCGTGCCCATCTGCCGGGATGGCGCGGTGCCTGCGGCAGGTCGGCGTGCCAGCTTCCCTGGGTCAGCAATGCCAGGATGTGACAGCAGTAGATGGACAACCTGCCTCGTGCTGCCACACTCTCCCTTCCAAAATCAGCTCTCCTCAGGCTGGCTCGGTGCATCAGGGATCAGGTAGCAAATGGAAAATACCTGCGGGGAGCGGGAAACGTGAAAACTTTGGGGGTGTTTGCTCTTTCCAAAAAATCAGGCTTCTAGGAAACATAGAAAGCTCATTTGGGATGTTAGATATTGTAAAAATATTGCCCACAGGAATGCTCTGAAAGCAAACCTTTGGCAGGGTTTCAGTAGCTGCATTAGGCAACTCGTGGGCAAAAGGATTGCTCCCAGCTCTTCCTGGCCAGGACTCCCATTTGTGTGGGAAGTGCCTCCCTTCCTCCAGACTAATTAATAAACCAACAGTATTGACAGGCTGCATCGCCCGGAATGGGGTCAGTGCTGCAGGGCCCACAGCATGGGGTGAGGATGCTCAGCTCTGGCTGGCTCCAGGAGCAGCTCCTGCCCTGTCCAGGTGGGATCAGAGCGAACCTGGTACCTCAGAGGGGGTTTGGACAGAGGGAGGGGATTGTGTCACCTCAGGGTCAGGGTGTGCCCACAAAGTCAAGGGAAGACACAGGCTGGACAAAGCTTGGGGCAGCCTGGGATAGTGGAAGGTGTCCCTGTTCATGGCAAAGGGTGGAACTGGGTGGGGTTTAAGGTCCCTTAAAGAACCAACCCAACCCAAACCGGTCTGGGATTCCTATGTGAATTCCAGCAACCTTTGCACTCTCCCCTGGCAGTTTCGGCTCTTTTGGTGGAAGTTCCATCTCCCACCAAAAAATCAGAATGGCAAATCAGAGCGAGAGGAATCCTGATAGAATAGCATTAATATCTCCTCCAGGAGGGAATGCCTTCCTGAGGAACCATGTCAAGAATGCACCTGCCCGAGTACTCCGAGGCACGGGCTGTGCTTCAGCCCCACGGACCCCACGTGCGCATTCTCAGCCATGTAGAAAATTATCCCCGGCAAAGCTGCTCACGTATCAAACACCCCATTCCTGGCTGTTCTCCGGAGCCTGACGCGCAGGAAGGTGGACAAGGCGGGAGACAGAACGAGTGTAGATCATTACAGGAACCACAAAGGGCGCAACTGTGAGTGATGGAGCCGTAATGGAAAGGCGGGAGTGTGACAGCGGGAGCGCCGCTCGCCTGAGCCGCGGCTCCCGCCGTCCCACGGACACGACTCCTCTGATAATCCATCATCGATCCCGCGCCTGCTCCCACCCTGGAACCTCTGCCTGCCTCTCAGGCTCACCACCTGTGACACTCCTCGAGAATTCAGGGGACAAGGCGAAAGTGTAGAGCAACAAAAAGCCACATATGGGTTGAATGATCCCCTCCGTGCTTGCTGTATCCATATTCACCTTCCCCTGCCATCACCTCCTTTTCTATCACGGGTTATTATCTGTATTTCCATAGCATAAGAGCTCAACACTGAGATCAAAGCTCCACTGTGCCAATCACAGGAGCTGATTGCCCGACAGAGAGCCGAAACCAGGGATTTGGGGCGAAATGTGGGGACAGGGGCAGGTTGCTTCAAGTGACATCTGTGCCTGGGCACAGGTCTGGATGGCACCTTGGCTCAGGGCACGGTAATGCTTTCTATTCTTTCCAGCCATACAAGTAAAGGAAACCATCCTGCTTTATTTTATTAAAGTCATATGTTATTCTGGAATTCTGTGTTGCTGTTATTCTGCCTGCTTAGTCTGGCAGTCTAAGTATATTTGAAAACCAATAAAATAAAATATTACCAAAAAACATAATACTCTAGAAATCCACTCCCTTCTGTAATTACAGTTTAATGTCTAACATACTTTGTGCTTCACATTCAGCAAACTTTGATACAGTACTTAGACAGAAATTATGGTGCACCAGAGTAACATACATTTGCTGGCAATGAAAATGGGAAATAATTTCTCTTTTATAATTAGGGGATGTCTGCAGGATGGAGGTGCTATTTGTTTGTCATCACAGAATATGCCTGCCTTGTGTCAGGCAATCAGTTTGACATGTGGAGTTAACTTTAGGTTATCCAGACCAGGCACAGGCATTTGTTCTCCATTTTTTCTTCTGTCTCACAGCAAGTCCAAGCGGGAACCTTTCCTGGGCACATTACATGGAAGGGCAGCATTTTCTTGTAAGGAATGTTTGTTTGCTGTTTTTTCAATCTCTTATTCTCAAAAATACCCTCTTAGCAAAACCACAAAGAGACATTTTCCTGAGCCACTTGAAGTAGGAGACCGCAAGCTTTAACAATCAAAATAATAAAAATTGCTGCTCTATTATGATGGGGAAAAACTTGGGGTTTGCTCTTTTGCCAGCATTTGTGGCATATTTCTAGACATGATGTTGGTGATATAGACCGTGTGAACAAAGTTTGGAAGGCAACATCTTTTAATTGAATGGCTCCAGCAGTAATTATTATTTGGTCTCTCGTTAATTAACAATTTACAAATGGCAGACAGCACAGTGTACTTAAATTACTTCTTCAAGATGACTTAAAGCTGGAAAAGGATTGCAATTATTTTCTATCTGAATTTTGCTTCTTTTCTTTTACTGGAAGTTTCCCTTTGACCCTGTAAGAGAATTCAGGGATTGATGGGAAAGAAAACCCAAATTGTGTCATCTATGTACTTCCCACAAAAGTTTCCCAGAGTATTCACAGGCAATTTCCCACCTCCAGGAGCAGACAGTAATCACAGCTGAACAGTGTTTCAAATTCTAGTCTTCTTCATTTGTTTAGGTCCAGGAAAATAAATTTAACTCTCAGGTTTCTCTTCTTTACACAACCAGAGCAGACAGCACAGGGCTTCCTTCAATAGAGCCATTCCCAGTGATTCCAGTAACATTGCAGGGTCTGCAGAGCTGGGCAATCCCTGGCTCTTCTCCTGCTGAATTCAGTCAATGATTCAATTATTAATTCAGCTAATCATAGAATTTTGGAAAGGTTCAGGTTGGAAGGGACCTTAAAGCCCCTCCAGTGCCGCCCCTGCCATGGCAGGGACGACTTCCACTCTCCCAGATGGCTCCAGCCCCAATGTCCAGCCTGGTCTTGGACACTTCCAGGGATCCAGGGGCAGCCACAGCTGCTCTGGGCACCCTGTGTCAGGACCTCCCCACCCTCACAGGGAACAATTCCTTCCTAATATCCAACCTAAACCTACTCTTCAACCAGCTGAATCTATTCCCCCTCATCCTGTCATTCCAGGCTCCCGTGAATCATTTCTGTCCAGATGTTTTTGCTCTTTGTGTCATTGTGAATTTCTCAGCTCTGATGCTCTGGTGAGGCCAAATTTTCAAAAATGGCCTCACAAATGGAAAAGTCTCTATAGGGACATGGTGAAAGAGCCACTGCTTGGGACAGGGACAAACCAGCAGTAATTATGACCCAGGGAACACTCCTGGGAAGGTGAAGTGTAGGGAACAGACTAGGTCTTGTTCATCTCCAGCTGATCATGGGGAGAACAGAGGAGGAAAAACTGGAGCTCCCTGTCAGCTAATGTATGCAGATTGTGCCCTTTGTGCCTATATCCAACAGCAGCCCATGCAGGATGCACAGGAGGGGTAATTATCCAGCAGGAATGTGCACACGGAGGTGTGAGGAGATGAGAACATACATGCATTATCAGGCGCCCTTTTAGGGACTGCTTTGGAGACACCAATCCTTCGACAGGTATACAAAGAGATTGTACAATGATCTGGCATTTCCTTGAGATCAAGAAATACAGTCAGGAGAATCATGTCTCAGCTTTGTAGCTTAGGGATGTGATCACAACACAAATGGCATTTAACAAACACAAAATGCAGCCCAGGTTTCTGCCCTCACACTGAGAAGAGGGAGAGCATCGCCCGGGCCCTGCTTCTCTCCCAGAGTCATTTTAGCCTGTCAAGCTCAACACAAACTTTTATGTAGAAAAATAAAAGCCGGTTCATTTTCTGAACAATCTCATTAATTCTTCTGCAGGATTTCACCAGCCTACTGACAATTTTTTCCCAAGGAAAAGAAGGAGCTGGCAAGCAGAGGCCAACGCTTTGGTCAGGGTGCAGCTGCAGTTCACTGCTCCTTTTTGAAAGCAAGTCCTGCAATTTTACCCATTTTTCCCCAAGGATTAAAGTAGAAAAAAACCCAACAAGATCTCACCATTGTCACAAATACAGAAGGAAATAATTCCTGGTGGAAATGAGACAAAATGTCTTATCTCAAAGGTTGGGCCAGGTTGCAAGGACTTCCCAATGAGAAATCCAGTCCTTGATTTATTGGGACTGACCAAATTTTTTCCTTTACTTATTTATTACATTTTTATAAACATTCTGTCCTAGAAAATCAGTACAGTTAATCCTGGCAGTGGTCTCCCCCATGCTGGTGACAGTGGCTTGTCCCTGGGAGAAGCACACCAGCCTGGGCTTATTTCAACTGGAAAAGAAAACTTTGGAGAGTGGCAAATTTTTTGCAGATGACAGAGTTTTATTATGTGTTAGCAACATCAATCCAAGAAATTGGATTTAGTTTAGGGCAGCATCTAAAATAGCTGGCAAGGGGAGTGTGCTCATTTCACTAGTTTTAGCACCCTAAAATCAGGTTCGAACTCAATGAATTCCAGCAAAAAACGCATGATGGACAGAGTTCTCAGTGAGGAACAGCCAAGCTGAGAATACCACACTGTGCCCATGGATTTGGGGGAGAGGACTCCAAATATTGAAGGGAATCTTTGGGTGAAGTCTCCACGGGATGAAGTAGAGCCTGGCTTCCCCATCCTGCCATGGAGCTTAACTCCACATGCCAATTAAGCATCTCCTCGTGTTCCTTGGCCAAGGCAGGCAGATGTTCAGGCTCCCTCCCTCCCCACCACGTGAACAGCCTGGGAAAAACATTACCCTGACAATGCTGAGAGGTGAAGTTGTCACTTTTTCTGCTGCCCCGGAGTGAAACAATAAATCAGAGTTCCGTGAGCGGCGCTGACAGGGCCCTGCTCGGAGTCCACGCGCAGCCCCGGGCTGCCCCACGCCGGGTGATAACAAGGGACACAAAGAGATGCCAACTGTCACCTCGGCTTTCATTGCATCACTGCAGCCAAGCTGGCAGGAGGGTGAGCCCCCTGCTTCCCCAGGAGCACCCAGGGACCCCTGAGTGGTGGCTTGAAGCACAGCTGGAGCCAGTCCCATGGGAATAGGCTGGGCAGCCCTTTGGCAATATCTCCCCTCAGCTCAATGCTCCTCAGATCCTCCAGATCAGCTCACTGGTGTGCTGCTTTTGCTTATGTTTTGTTAAAAATTTATTATTTTTAAATAATTTTCTATCTACATTTAAAAAATTATTTATAATGTTTTTTTACATGAATACTGATGTTATAAAACCTTTAGCATTCAGGATATTGCAGGAGGTATTCATTGATGAGCCTGGAATATGTCCCATTTTCTTGTAGGATCACAAAAAAGACACACCCTGGGTAACAGATATTATAACATATTTGTGAATTACAGACAGCAAAATTCCCAGTGCTCAGCTAAAGCAAGGGACAAGATGTCATGGTTTAACATGGGTTCACCAAGAGCGACTAAAAAGATTTCATGGCAGAAAAATGTACTGAAATTTTACTTTCTGTCAGAGGGTTAAATACCTGCCGTGCTGGACCCGAGTTTCTCCACAGAGCAGTGAGCAAATCCTGCCCCTTTCACACCTGGGAATGATGCTCAGGGTGGTCCCTACAGCTCCTCCCTGCATCAACCCTTTAATCACACAGCAAGGATAAGCCAAGGGAACCCCGTCCCTCAAAGATCACTTGGGGCCGAGGAACCGGCAGGAAGAGGAGAATGCTTAGAAATTCACACTGGGGTCTCATGTTTTATTTTTCCTGAGGAAGAAGGAATTGTGGCACCGGAGGAGATCAGTGATGGAGCCAGCGCCTCGCTGGTGGGCAGCGCCTGCCTCTTCAAAGGGAGGTGAGCCCCCAAAAGGCCCCATCCCGCTGGCTCGGGGCAGCCAGGCTCCTTTCCCATGCCTCCAACACCATCTCACAGGCTGCAGCTCGGGGTTTGATCACCCTTATCATTAGCTCAGCTTCCAGGGCTACGTATTTTAATAAGAGACATAAAATTATCCGGTCTGCTCTGAAGCCCCGCCACAGCATTTGTTTCAATGACCCCCTGTGGTTGTGAATTCGGCAGATTGACTATGGATTGTATGAAGAAGGATTTCCTTTTGTTTGTTCACAAAGCATTGCCCTTTAATTTAATCATATGTCCCTTTGCTCTTGTACAGTTCTCTGTATTCTGCCCATTCCCCCTCCCCTCCTTTTTTTTTTTCTCTTTTTTTTTTTTTTTATACAATCTGGACATCTCCGACCATTCCAGTGCTAGCTGTAATTATTTCTCTTAATTCAGTTATTAAAAAATGTCTGCTCGTGGCAGAAGCATTGCGGATCTTTAGTCAAATTGATACAAATATTTTATTAGGATAATTAACAACCTTCAGCACAAGCTTGTTTGGGAGAGAATTGGAGAAACTGAGCGGGTCTGAAATTTGAAACAGATGCAGGACATATTCATAAATAAAACCAGACCAAGTCAAACTGTGGCCTGCATAATAAGACATCACTCACTGTGTTTGCTATATATTTGCAGACATGTTGTTAGCTGCATTTATTACAAAAGTTAGGTGCTTATTTGGAAGCTTTCACTTCTGTGAGCTTGTGATACTTTCTGTAAAACAAGAACCATAAATCATAGCGCGCCGCTTTGAAACCCGTGCACCTCCAGATAACCAGCACTTGTCAGTAGATTGTCTAAACCAGAGGATTAGCCAAAATACAGATGGAGAGGAAACACAGACTGTTTACGTTGAGTATTTTGGCCAAGAGCCCAAGGAAATTACAATCGATATGGATATAGCATTTCTGAAGAGTTATGTAGCAAAAACTGCAAGAAAATACTCTGACAGAGAAAATAAATAAAGCTGACAGAGGCTTAATTCTCTAGATCCTGTACTGCGGATAAAAATTAGAAACATTAAGCCATTAAATCATTTCAGCAGGACTTTAAACAATAGGAGCAGACTCGCCTGTTACTGCACAAGTTTAGATCCATCTCTTTTGTAGACTGGATAAATATTCACCATTGCAACTCTAACACTTCCCGCACTTCCCATACACTGCATGACCTATTTTCCCAGTCCTTTTTCATGTGGGACAGGTTTTAAATAAAATAGAAATTCCTCTTGCTTCTTACAGATTGGAGTTGATTAAATATTCTACTGATAAAGGGTAAGCAAATGTCAGATTCAATATAATAAAAAGAGAAATGAGAGTTCATACAAGCAGCAAAGCAAACAATCCATTTTCATACTTTATTAGAAACATTTATTGCCATAATGACTGCATTATACTAAGCAAGCAGGTGGAAAGGTGCTCTGCGCAAGATATTCTCAAATATCTTTATTTTGAGGGTTTTATATCTCCAATATTTAGACAGATGTTTTATTCCCTATAATATAGTCAGAGTATGAAATGCTGTAATTTCAGTTACTACATAAGGATCAAAATTGTACTTGAAGATCACGGCCTGTCATTGTGATTTCGGCAATAATGGTAGACCATTAAATGCTCAATTTTTCTGCTTTGACTTTATATTCCCAATGGTGAGTGGCTTTAGATATAGATGGCAGAGCTCGGCGTGCAGCGGCAAATGCTCTGCCCAAATTTGCGGAACGCATTGCGAGCGCGCTTCCCGCTCATTCTGCTCCCCGTACGGCTCCGCCGACACGCAAGCCTGATCCGGGGCCTAAATGGAAATGACAAAGATGGCCAGCTCTGCCTCTCGCTATCAAACAGCTGGCACTCGTTATCTTAACAAACAGTGGGAACTGTAATTAAGCAGATCTGTGTTCAATAAGACACCAGTGCCACCAGTGCTGCCCCCGGAACAAGAATGGGCGCTTTTTTCAGAGCCTGACTTTCTCGTAATTTACCAAATCAGGAGGCCCGGTCAGCAAATAATGCAACAAAAGATTTCATTATTATCCTTCATTTAATTTAGGAAAGAATTTAACCTATGTTCGGCGCTCAGGGCCCATGCTTGCATTCCTCCTGCAGACCAACTTCCTATGAGAGACAGTGGGAGCACAAGGAGAGCAGGACTCTCTTCACTCTAGGATTCTCATTATTATTTCTTTACATCCAAGGCATTTTATTCTCAAGGATTCTTTACTTAATATGTGTCAGTTCAAGTTTAGAATAAGAAAGAGAAAAAAAAAGCCTGACATGCTAACCAAGAAAATTTACTACCCAGTTTCTTCTTTTTATTAACAGAGATCATTAAGACATCAGTTTTTTCTTTTACTGGCAGCATTCCACAGCCAGGGTATTCACAATGTCTAGGACACTTTCATTTTGTAATCTGGAGGATACAGTATATTAATTTTCAGGATTTATCACAAGAAAAGTGAAGTCATACTAAGTACAGTAGGTGTAACTAACTTTCATGTCAAAAAAGCTGTAAAGAGTGCCAGAAGCTCTGCTGGGCTAATAATAAGCTAAAAGGATATAAACTTGATTAGTCTCACTTAAGAAGCAAGAAGATAAAGTAAGCTTGAAAAGGCCTTTGCTCTTCCTTCAACTTCAGTGGGTTGAAGAGAATCATGAAGCTTATCACCATGAGATACTCGCTATAATGCCAGTATAGTTATTAGTTATATGTTAATTTAAGCTCTGCTGTGCCCAGCCGCTGCCACACCAGCAGAATTTGTAATTCTGTCCAAAATCTTTGCAGCATCTCAGTGCTGTCACACCGTGTCACATTCCCTTAAGTGCACCTTGCACAGTGATATAAAACCTCCTTATTAAAAATTTCCAGCTACTGGAGGAAAATTGTTCCCCAAATGAAGGATCAAGGATGTCCTTTCCCTGCTCTTGAAGGCCGTGGACACTCTGGGGCTCTGCACCCCCCACGCTCCCCATTCTCACAGCAGGAATTGGGAGAAGAGAAGGCTCCAGAGATGCCTCATTGTGACATTCCAGAACTCAAAGGGGGGTTGGAGTAAGGAGGGAGAGGGAATTTTTTT
Source organism: Fringilla coelebs (assembly GCF_963513975.1). NCBI lineage: Eukaryota > Metazoa > Chordata > Aves > Passeriformes > Fringillidae > Fringilla > Fringilla coelebs. Next base: position 35,557,000 of record NC_140066.1, read on the forward strand.
GTAGGTAGACAGAGCTAGGATAAGGGGAAATGGGTTTGAACCAAAAGATCTGAGATTAGGTCAGATGTTGGGGATAAATTCCTCCCTGGCAGGGTGGGCAGCCCTGGCACAGGGTTCCCAGAGCAGCTGGGGCTGCCCCTGGATCCCTGGCAGTGCCCAAGGCCAGGCTGGACACTGGGGCTGGAGCAGCTGGGACAGGAGAAGGTGTCCCTGCCATGGCTGGGAGGTGGCACTGGGTGGGCTTTAGGCTCCTTTCCAACCCAAACCCTTCTGTGATTCTGTTCAATGATTTGGAGGATTTTTGCTGCTCTGTGCTGATGGAGGGGTCCACGAGACCTAAACCAGGACCTGGGGCTGGGACAATGCCCTGAAGTCACTGTGGGGTGCTGTGGGGTATGATGGGGTCTCTGCAGCTACCACAAGTGTCCACCCCCTTCAGTAAAATCAGCCTGAGGATGAGTTGTGGGTCCAAAATTAAATTGCTGCAAGGATACTTAGGGTTAGATGCTGATTGGTAATGTGGATTTTATCTTCATTGTTTAATTATTCTACAAAGAAATTTATCAAGTTGGGCCCAGCTGCCAGGAACATTTCAGAAGATTAACACAGGCGTGGGAGATCACGTTTGCTGTAACTCTCTTTTTTAAGGGGAAAATGCACCAAAATCCATCCACATATTTGCAATCAGATTTTAGTGAATTGTAACCACACATCAGCCTTGGGCTTACCCCTTGCCCTGCAGGATATTGTTGGTGCGTGTCTTCCAGAAGTCTTTGAGTTTGAAGTAGAAAATGATGTCTGGAAATACTTGAGCACCTGGCTCTGACAGTTGCTTGCATTTCCACACCATTACACAGCCATACTTTTTTTTAACCCCTGAGAATTAAAACCAGTTAAGGAGTAGCACATCTTAGTGTGTTTTATTAACTTGTGTTAATCCCACTGTGTTTTCTCCATCCTCACTTAACCTTTGCTCCCCAAACACCCATTGCTTCGTCAAGTTGGCCATGACTGCTCCTTCCTCATGGTTCTCTCAGAGCCCATGAGTCTCACCCCCAGGTAAATCAGTAAATTGATTAAAAAATGACTTCTGGTCATTCACAATGAAAATCAGTCCTGCTTGGCATCCAAGCCCGGGCAAGAGGACACAATCTGGGGTTTGGACTCCAGGAGAAATAAGATGGACAGTGACTTTCCTCCCCCAAGTGTTTCCCCAAATGAGCACATTGTGACGGGAGCAGTCTCCTAATGAAGAAAAACAGGATTTTATCAAATGTAAATTGTAGTTAATGGTGCATATGGTTCACATGCTGCTATTGATTATTAAGGATTAAGAGGAGTTTTGGGGTGGAATATAGCTGGAGTATGAAGTGATGTGTGCAAATTGGGGCTGTCCATCAGGTGCCATGTCGGTACTGCACCAAAAGTGCTGGGATGTGTCAGAGACACCAGGATGAAAATGGGAACCAGTGGAGGAAACGCTTCCAGAAGGAATGGGCAGAGCAGGGGGGAAGGAGAAGGGAATAAGAAGGAGGATGGAAAGGGACAGAGCAACAGATACCAGGGGTGACAGGCAAAGGGGACAAAGGGTGGGGGGGTGGGCTGAGAATGTGCCTGGGAGAGCTGCTCCTTCAGATATTGCTTTCTTTATAAAGTGGAAAATATATTCAAAATCTTCAACAGAGTGTTATTCAGGCAGGGCACACTCCAGAGGTCACCAGGCCTTAGGATGTCCCAGGGAAGAATGAGAGGAGGGCATAAGCCTGCAACACCTGCACAGGCAGGTTAATCAGTTTGAGGGGGCCAAAAACCTCAGTGCTCTTCAAAATTACAGGCCCAGCTCCAAGATATTTTCTCCCCTCTCTCTATAATAACCTGCAATATCACTTTTTGTTCCTTTATTTTATTTATATTTTTGCTAGAAAGAGATAAAAACGATGCTGTAAATTAAGGCAAAGTCAAATATCTCAGTTTTGAGAGATATCTGATTTTATTTCCTGGCTTTGGATGGAACAGAGAAGTCGTATTTGTATAATAAATTACTCACTGCATAAACCACAAAACATGAAAAAAATTGCAAGGACAGTGGATCTTGGCAATTACCACACTAAATGAGTTCCAATAAAACCATAGACAGAGTGCAAAGGTTTAGGCCTTTCTCTACATACATAAAACTGCTTAAGCAGTTCAAAATTATTTTACTCTTGGTATTAATTTTTATCCTGATATCAATTTCTCTTTTTCCCCCCATATCTATCGCATAAATCCAATATTTTTTACCTGATAACCTGTATGTAGAACAACTAGAAGGTTCAGCAGTTCCCTGAATTCCAAGAACCTCACATAGCTTTTCGAATTTTGGAATTTCTTTCAACGTGAGGTCACTGAGTGATTTGAGTCACAGCCTAATTTACAAGTGACTCTGAGTCCACCTTGTCCCTGCCACAAGAGGAACACCCAGCTTCAAAAGGGACCCTCAAAAAGATTCAGCTTGGTCCAGGCTTCAAACCACCCAGTTCTGGAATGATGAGGACAACAGCTGTCACTCTGATTTGTAGCTGACAAGGGAAGAATAAGGTTGGCATGTGGTCAAAATTGGAACAGGGTGTCCAAGGTGGAATTACTGTCCATGGAAGTGCTCAAAAAGGTGTGTGGATGTGGCACTTGGGGACATGGTGGGCTTGGCAGTGTTGTGGAAAGGCTTGGAGTCAATGATCTTGGAGTGCTTCTCTGGGCCAGGTTTGTCTGCTTGTAAGATTCATCTGGACAGGATGCTGGGCCCTCTGGGCTAGACCATGCTTTGCTAGGACAGGTTAGACCAGATGATTCTCGAGCTCTCTTACAGCCTGGAATTCTCTGATTCTCTGATCTCCTGAAAACACCATTTGGAGAACCAATTCAAGTGCCCCACCAAGAGGAGCCAAGCCCAGGTGACCCTCAACGCTTTGGAAACCAAGCCATGATCTGGCCCTTGGTGACCGAGCCCCACCTGTCCCCAACATCTCACAATGATTTAAGCACCAAAATTCAGCCACATAATTAGCAGAAGAAACTGAGGGTTTCTGCTGTAAGGCTGTGATTAAATTAGCCATTTATGGATTTCTGAGAGAAAGGAGACTAAAATGTTTTATAGTGTAGTTAAAAGAACCAGTGAATGATTCCCTCATGTTGAACATTTCCTAATGTCAGAAGCAGGGTGGATGACACAGAAATCATAAATCCAATTGAGAAGTGTTAAAAATCACTTTAGTCTGCCAACTTACTAGAAATTCAATAAAATGGTATGCGACAATTTATTTGTGGATGTGAAATGGATACGTGTGAAATTAAACCCACGGAAGTGTCGGTGTGCAACACACGTGTGACAGGGTGAGGTTGTCCATCACCCACTTACCACAAATGGGGGAGAAATGGGATTTGGGAAAACTGTCCTAGATTCCTGACTTGAGGACAGAGGGATAGCAGGGTGGGGGTGGCTTTTCTGGTTCTGTGGTTGGTGTCACCATTGCACCCTCACGCTGGGAATGGCCCCAGCGCTTCCAGTGAGTTGCCATTTATTGTTGCGTGTTTATTTTTCACTCCACTCGTCCTGTTTAATGTGAATTAACTCACATTTTGCCTGCATGGAGTGGGACTTTTAAGAGGCATGAAATGACAAAACAGGGCTTTGTTTTCCAGCCAGATTCCCTCCGCCTGCGCTCCGCCGGTGTCTGCCTCGGCTTCCAGCTCCATCATCACATCCAACAGAGCCTGGGGCAAAGCTGGAGCAAAACACCCAGCGCATTCAATTTACAAACAGAAATAAACACCTTTTCAGCAGGTTCTACATAATCACTAAACAAAACCAGGGGAGACAAAAAAACCCACCCACAACACAGCATTTTTTATGTGGTTTCTGCGCGGCGGTGACCCTTTATTTTCTCGAGGAAATAACGCTATTACAGGGAGATGTCTAGCGCTGGGATCCCGGATGGCATCTCAATCTCCCTGTCTCCCAAGGAGCTGGTGGCGTGGCTGCTGTGTCACACCTCTGCAGATTGTCTGGCTCAGTGGCTGCTCCATCCCCTGGCACTCCAGCACCGTGCCCCCCAACCAAAGCCATTCCACGGGGCCGCCCCACCACCCAGGCACCCAACTTTACTGAGCGGCAGAAAATGAATCAGATATGAAAATGTCTGAGGCAATAAATTAACACACAGCAGGGGAGTGATGGCTTAATCCCTTCTAGTCCAAACAGTACCAGACACCCATTACTGCTACAGGAGCTGGGACACTGTAGTGGTACTGGAGCGAAAATGATCATTCCCAGTGGATTTGGGGCATTGAAATAGGGCTGTAATGGATTCTGGGAGAGAACCTGTGCAGGGGTTTATGGCGTTTGTACGCAGAATCCAGGTTTACCTGCCACGGTGTTTTATTGGGCTTCCTTGTTTTGATTAACCCAGAATGCGGCATTTTAAATGCTAAATTTAGGCAGAACTTTATTATTTTAAGTCTTTGCTGAGCATCTGATAATAATTTCTCATTATTCATGCAAAGGCCAATAATGTATAGCTAACACTCACAGAACATGGAACATTCCTGTCCTGACTGGATACATTTATTTGTAGAATGATTAAGCAACTAAGATAAAATCAACACAAGCAGCCAGCATCTAACACTAAGTATCTTTGCAGTTATTTAATATATACTGTGAGGAGTTGTTACCCCAATTTCAAACTCATCTACTGAAAGTTTCAAAATGCATTTTTCGACATAACTGACATCTCTTTCTTCAAGAGTTTCTTCCAGGAAAGTAACACCCGCTCCATTTTTGGCGTTGATGGCAGATAAACAAAAATGTTGTTGCCAAGGACTTTATTGCAAAATTAAATGTCCTGGGAAATGTATTTAATTTGCTGCTTTCCCTAACACTATGCCAAACTCTCTTTGCAGGTACACCCATGTAAACCTACCCTGACTTGAGGTTTTACTGGAAGGCCGGGTTTCCTTACTTTCTGTTGCACACATATTGAAACTAAAGAAACCTATGAGCTCATGGACAAATTGAGAGAGCACTTAGATACTTCTTTCCCCTTTCTTCCCCTTCTTGGCTGAAATTCTGAAATATGAACACTGGATGAAAAGACAGAATTCAGAATTCGAGCCCGCTTCATGCATCCCACATTTATCTGCTTGGCGCAACGCTCATTTTTCCATGAAAACAGCCAGCAGCTTGTGACACCAAGATCCTCTGACTCCTTCAGATAGACAATAAATAATTAGGATATGAAATACATAGACCTATAATAAAGGCACATTCATGTTCTGTGGGTCAACTGATAGGGCTGGTCAACAAATTCATTGCAAGCAGCTGCAACCTGCTCATGGTGAGACGGTCTGGGGACAAATGGATTTGGCTCCAGTGCTCAAGTAAATACAGCATAAATCCATGGTGAGCACTGAAATATCAGGTTTCAACTTTATTTTTGCCCAGGTATGAAATAACCATAGCCATGTGAAACTCTGACCTCCTGTGCATATGTGGTGTTGATAATTCCCAGGCTGCACAACCCAGGATCACTCTAGAGGTATGTGGGGGCAAGAAGTGAGGATATGGAGCCTACCGGACCTGCAGGTGCTGGAACTGTGTCTGAAGCTCAAAGTCCAACAGCTCACAGGCTTTTCATGGCAGGTTCTCAACCATGGTTCCTTATGACATGGGGTCAACACTTCCAAGGGCTGTGGTTCTGCTGGCAGCACCTCCCCACATTCCCCACAGAGCTGCTTAGAAATCAAGCACTATAAAAGTGGTTTCCACCTCCCAGATTCTATGGAAAAATAGGAAAACATGCAGATTTTGGTGGGGAGTGTCTCTGCTCAGCCAGGATGGCTGTGGAGGGGTGGGTGCTGGTGCAGCCCTGATGCTGGCAGCCCCGACCCCGCTCTGGCAGGACACACTGCCATGAAAGCACCATTCATCTCCCTGTGATGGACACTTTAGAGCAGCTTTTCTCACGTGTTTAAAGTTGAAACAGCATCCAACCCCTTTGAAGAAAACCTACAGATCACCTTGGGAAGTGTCACCACAACTGTGCTATCCTCGGCAAGCCGGGGCCAAAGCCCGGTGTGCTCACTGCTCCCCATTCAGATTTTTGTGCTCCTGAGAGCACATGGGGACGTGTGGTCACCCCAAACGATGGCCCAGGTCACATCTCAATGTCACATGGCTCACCAGGACCTCGAGGAAATAAAAGTAGGCTGCAGTATTGAAAAAATTATGTGTGTCCACATTTATCCCTAACAAAATCTTAGCCATAACAGATTTGATTCCTCACCTCTTTGCAGCACGTACAGAGTGGTTTGCACTTGGAAAAATCAGAACAAACTCGGTGTTAATGCTGCCTCTCTGACAAGGTAGTTTTATATACTCAATTACCACTGCATTATCTTTCATCTCGACTACGTGTGAAAACAGTAAGAACCAAATATATTTCACTTAGGGTCCCTTCATTACAAAGACTTTGCCTTTGTCTTCCTTTACCTTATGCACTGACAGCAAACTTCATGTATTAACTGGCTCATGGTATAACTCATGCATGGAAATCCAATATAACCTCTTGGCTATGAGCAGCAACACTTCGCTTATCGTACACTAAAAGAATTTTTACTAGTTAATTAAGATTTGTTTGCTTAATTTTTTTCAGGCAGTTGGGGATGTTGCTCCTCTGTCATTTGGCTGGGAAAATCGTGATGTATACACTGTATAAAAGTGCCAAAATAAGAAATGTGTAGACTGCAGCGTCTCTGGTAGTAAATCTTTTTTGTAATCCTAACTTCATATTTCCATTGAATTGTTCCTCTCGAGCTGTGCAGACAGTTGAAGTATTTGAGTGTAGTCACATATGCTTTGGTGCTGCTAACAGCCCTAAAGTTGGTAATCCTGAGGCACAAACAGGGCCAGGGATGCTGGTGGCACTCCTCAGGCTGCAAAATATTACAGCACACCTTATATAGTGCTTGCTTTCGAAATTTCCTTTGCACTTTGTTTACTATATATTCCAATAGTGTAATATTAAACAAAAACAGTGTGTCCTGTGCCAGAATGATTGATTACTACACCGTGGCAAGGTCACCTCCTAGGAACAGGCTGAGTGCAGTAAGGGCTGTCTGACTCATACAGTTAACACTATATCCGCATTGTATGAATGTCACCAGCAATCCAGTGATTTATTGCTTGGAAGGCTCTGTTCAATTTTTTCTGCCTGACCAAATTGCACATTTTCTAGAAAAAGAAGCAAAAATATTTCAGCACATGGATTACCCCAAATCCTCATTTCTCCCACTAGGTTCAACGAGTCTTTTCAAAGATGCTGATCATCAAGACCTCATATTTTTCACTTTTTTTTTTCCACCCTTTTCTGTCAGATATTTGGCAAAAAATGATTATTGCACTAATGAAAAGGTGCAGCAGAAGATTGAGGGGTTTTTAATCAGATTTTGGTAACATCTGTGGGCCAGGAATAAGGGCAGCTGTATGTTCTGTTTCTTAATTTTAGTAAGATTTACTCTGGGTATAAAATGGTAGCCTCAGGCAAAATTTAACTGGCTTAAAAGAAAAGAAATGATAGTCTTACAGAAACTACCCAACTCAAACTGTTTGAAAACAGTGACTGAGATTAATCCCTCTCGCTCTAAGAAATTCCTACTTTCTGACAAAGAAGATATAATTATAGATTGAGAGAAATGACTTTCAAAATTAACATTCCAGCAGACCCCCGCATAATAGATACATTCATTCCTCGTGTATCTGCATGGAAATCAAAGGAGATACATCATGTTTGAATCCGGGCTTTTATTTTTAGAACACGCAGCGCGCTGGCGGCGCGCGGCTCCCAGCGCGGAGGGACAGAGGGGACAGCCCCACACCCGGCCAGGGAGCCACACTGGGGCTCCAGCTGCTGGGCATCTCTGCAAACCCAGGGCCAACAAAAGGCAACGGGTGTGGGAAGCTGTTTGGGTGCCTGGAAACTGAGGTAGGTGCAGTAGAGGTGAGTGTTGTGGTATTTTCAATATTCACGTTTTTGTTTTCCTGTAGGTGTCTGTGTCTCATCTGCATCTTTAGGTGTCTGGTCCATAGCTTTAGAAGCCCTTTTGGGTTTTTCCTTCCATTTCATGCCATCCTATCATTAGACCTCTCAGGGAAAAAAACCAAATCAACAAGGAAATCTGGGGTTAATATACTCAAAGAACAATAAAGGCTGGCTGGGTGATGTATCTTAACAAATGCTACATAATGCATCAATTAATGCTGCATTTATCAAAATGCATCTGACACCAGAACTGGGATGGATCAGCTCTCCTGAACCCCTCACAATCTGCTTTTGCTGTTTTGACAATGAGTGTGCTGTGCAATGCAGCTCCCATTACCTACCTGCCCTTCAGAGTGCTCTCTGAGCAACATCTCAGAGCCCACAGTTTAAGAAGATACAACTGGAACCATCTTGAGATATTAAAGGTTCTTCTCCTGCTCTTGTTTATACCTGTCAGCCAATCAAGTATTTTAATTTTAAACTGGAAAGAAAATTAATCTGGGGTGAAAGAGCACAAGAAGCTAGTGAGTTTAGTCTATTAAACCCCAAAGTGTTCCAGCTCAGCAAGGATGAGTTCATCGATTCAGCTCACTCGAGTGAACAAACAGAAGGAAACAAAGCCCAAGTCAGCTGCTCCATCCCAGCACACCCCAAAGAGCCCCAGCAGAGGCAGGGGAACACAGCCCCAGCACTCCAGTGCTGCCAGGAGCCGATCCCGCAGCAGCTCCATTCCCCCCGCACGTGATCCAGGTCATACTTCATCTTCTAATTGATACCTGCCATTGCCTCATAACTAATGATGACTAATGGTAATATCCAGAAAGACAAATAAAAGCTAATGCAAAGCCGGGCCGTGGTGCGGTTCCCTTTGGAAAGCTCCCGGGCCATTAGGAAGCAATTGGAAGTGGAGATTGATGTGCCCTGGGGGTTGCTCCCAGGGATGCGGCGCATCTCCAAACCCCCGGGGCTCCGGAGGGGGCGAGCCCAGCCCTTCCCAGCTGTGCCAGCCGGGGCACACGGAGCACGGCCAGGCTCGGAGCACACAGCCCCAGAACCCAACCACCCGGGGAAGGCAGCGCCTCGCAGCCACAACACCTTATTTTCTAACTTTTTCCTTATTTTTCCACTAAGCCTACAGCAAGACTGTGACTCCCTGGATGTAAAATATCAAGGAATTAAATTCCCAAGCGCTGTGGACAGACAGTGACAATAAGCACATCTCATTTTCAACAGGTAGTACCTTGCACACACAACACCAGAGCGGGTTGGCAGCAACGTAACAGCTTGATCAAACCCGCTGATTTTGCAGGAGAGTCATCAGTAACATTTCGGAAAAGTTATGTTCTTTTAATTACAAAGTTTATGTCACCCAGTGCAATTTTAATGTAATGAAACATTAAACTGGACCTCGTGCTTGATGTAAGTTAAAATTATTCATTGAATATTAGACCACTAGGCCACCTACTGTTCTTTTACAAATGGTTGAACTATCACGGGGTTACAGAACTTAACATGTAAATTGCAGCAGAAGTTATAATTTCTGTTGCAAATCCCAAAAGACTGTCATTTAAGTCAAATATATGAGTGAAATTTTGCCTCTGTGCCATAATAATGCAGGGAAAATGACCAAAACCTGAACACTTTTAAAGTAATTATGAACCCAATAATAATGCATTTGTAGTTATTTAATCAAAAGCCTTAAAAATTATTAATAGCAAGTTCTTCTTATACAAATGGAGTTTTAAACACTGGCATTTAATTTTAGGGATAGCAATACTTGATCTAGGCCATTAGCGAGATCTTTTGTAAAGCCAAGCAGCCTGCGCCTTTCAGAGCCATTCCTGCCCATCTCCGAGTTCATTACCCTCTCGTAAGCGAGAGCAGCTTTGTAAAATAATCTTTCCTAAAATGAATTTAATATTTAGCTGCACACCGAAAACCTTGGGTAAGTTCTCCTAGATTAAAAAAAGGGGGGATTGAAACGGCCGCGCGGAGCAGATTTGCGCGGATCCCGCTCGGAAGCCCGTCCAAATCCACTGGATCGCTTCCCTTCATCCCCAAAGCCTTGGGAGCGGGAGTATAAATAGGAGAGGGCAGTTGCAGGGAAATTATTCGCCGTGCCTGAGCTGCCTCCCAGCCACTGCCGAAGAGGAATCTGAGCGGTGACTGTGCATCACCCTGAATCTGTAATAATAGCACCTTTCCTGTCACTCTTTGTCCCTTCATTTTTAAACGCGATTGGGTCAGGAGCAGGCAATTTACATTTTTATATAATCTTCGCTCAGGTGATTCAGCCGCTCTGAGGTTTTAGCATTTTGTGTGCAGCTCTGGGTTTCACCTCCCCTCCCGGAGCATTTCCATATGCTGGGGGTCTGCCATCCTCGCAGCTGATACAGATCTATTTAGCTTCTCCCCCTTGCCATACCTGCAGCCTGTAGCAGGTTGTCAGGGAATGAATTTTCATTTTCTCCCCCGTGAGTCCATCACGTGGCTGTCACCAGAATTTGCTCTGTCTGAACTCCTCCATCCCCCTGATTTATGGCTGCTTGATGAGAGGTTGGAGGGCTCTCAGTGTAGCAATAATCTGCACCCTGGTCCAGCACCCATCTAAAGTTAGGATTTCCGATCTAAATATTTAGTCCCTGCGGTACAGCAATCATTTACGAAATTATTAAATAACTTTTCGTCGGACCCAACACCTTTGGGATATTTTTCTAGGTCAATATTCATCAGGAGACCTGGAATGTAAAGGTTAAGTGCACATTTCCTCCACCAAATAAGAATGAATTTCAAACCTGATTGATTCTGGTCATGGAAACCGTAAATACTTACTCCAAATGGTAGATAGGTTACTAAGTCCACTCATTTCCACATCTGATATCGATAATACTCTGCTTCCCCCTTATCAGCCCCTCTCATATTTCACCGGCGCGTGGGGAGCGGGCCGGGGCTGTCGGGGCTGGCTGATGGCCCCTGCCTTCCCCCGCGCCATTCTTCAGTGGTCCTTGAATCTTTCACCCCTGTCACTCCTCTTTCATCATTATCTGAGGTGATCGGTCAGCCCTGTGCCACCACCTGTCTCTTCGATCCGATGCCAACAGTGCTCCGGAAAACTGTCACTCCCGAGCTCCTTCCATTTATAGTGAGTCTCATTAACACCTCTCTTCCCTCTGGCCATGTGCCACTACAATTTAAGATGACTGTTGTTACTAAACACGCACCAAAAAAAAAAAAAAAAATGTTGAAATAGCGTTAAGAGCCTGATTTAAATCTATTAAAGCCTGAGAATTTGGAGTTAAAGCCTCCCTCAGTGTCTGCTGGCGGTTAGGGGGGTGCATATATTTTGCGTGGATGTATTTATACCTGGGTAAATATCTAGATATGCATGTATTCCCCCTCCCGTGGCTTCCCTCGGCCTCGGCACCGCTCCTCGTCTGGGAACAAACGCGCTGCCGGCCCCCAGACACAAAGCCCGAGTAAAGAGGATTTATGCCGGGGACATAAAGGCGGCTGCGGGAAGGGAGAGAGTGGGAAGGGAGAGGAGCCGCGGCGGAGGCTCCCAGGTGATGCTGGGGACAGTGGGATCCAGGGCAGCCCTGCCCCGCTGGCCCTGGTCCCCCAAAGAGCCAAACCTGGGTTTGCACGCCGGCCTGGGGGCATCCTGGTCAAGGGCACGGGATTAACCCCGGTGTGGGGCTGCCTTCACTACCTTTACCTTGATTCTTCTGTCCTCCAGCAAATGGAGATGATAATGCCTCGATAAAAACTGCAGTCCCAGACTGCTTCCTGGGAATGAGAACACAAACTCATCCAAGCTACCCTGACAATAACGTGATTTTAAGTTTTAGGCACACCAAAATGCTTAAATGATATGAGCAGTATCAGGAGTGTGGTCAACCTGTGCCAGGGGGAGTTTAGGCTGGATTTTAGGGAAAGCACTGCCCAGGCTCCCCAGGGAATGGGAACAGCCCCAAGGCTGCCAGAGCTCCAGGAGCATTGGGACAGCACTGCCAGGGATGCCCAGGGTGGATTTTGGGGGGTTTGTGCAAGGCCAGGAGCTGGGCTGGATGATCCTTGTGGATCCCTTCCACTCAGGCTGTTCTGGGATTCCATGGACACCTGAGATGTGCAGGCACATGGTGACTATTTCATATTTTGCTGATTTATTTAATATTTATGCTATTTCAATCCCTTCACGAGTTACAGGGCCTTTGAAGGACCTCAGATGGTTTTAACTGTTTTTCCTTCACCCTTAGGATGAACTGGGATTTTCTTCTCCCCAGCTCTCCAAAACCAGCCCTTGTTTAGATGGCACAAATGAGAAAAGGGATTGTAAAGAGTGAAAACAAAGGGTTTTTCTCCTTTTAGGAGGCCAGGCTAGCACAAAAGGCATTTCTGAGAAACTCTACTACCAGGGACAGGCAGGGACAGGTCCTTGCAGCTCATGTGTCCTTTGCAGATGGATGTTCACTGCCATCACCAGCCCTCACACCCTGGGTGAAAAACTTTCTCTGTGGAGAAGATTTTAAAGCATTGAACAGGCTGCCCAGGGCAGGGGTGGAGTCCTCACCCCTGGAGGGATTTAAAAGCTGTGTGGGTGCAGCCCTTGGGGACATGGGGCAGTGCTGGGGAGTGGATGGACTCCACGCTCTGAGAGGAATTTCCCATCCTCAACCTTTCAGTGATTCTATGGCACAACCACCGCTTCTCCAGGGTGAGCAAGCTCCTTTCTAAGCCTGCACAAGGGACTAAAGGGGATTTCACAGTTTTTTTCTGCTGAGAAAATGACATTCAGAAAGCCAAAATTCAGTGGGGTGGGCAGCAGGGGGATGTGCATTGTCACCCACGTGTGTGGGTTTACACATCTGAACTATTCCAGTGCAACCACATTTCACAGGCAGAATAACACACAGTTTTTGTGGTTCTTTTTGAAAGTACAGCCTAGACTCCTGTGTGGTTTTTAGAAAAATCCAATTTTTAAAATCAAGAAATGTGAAGAATTTGGTATTTTTCTTTTTAGTCTGACCACACGAAAAAGATTAAACATGTATAGCAGCTTTCCAATTTAAAAATAAAACATAACACTTTTAATTGGGTTGGATTCAATCAATTTGTGACCACCCCAAACTCACAGAAAGTGCAAGAACCTGCATTTAGAGCTAAAGCTCAATTATGCTCATGGTTTATGTTTTAATCCTGAGCAAAGTTTTAATATTTGGCACCCAAGTTTCAATTAGGTTCACACAGTGAAGAAGGGCTGCCTGTACAGAGCTCCCTGCAAAGTAAAGTCTTAGGGAGAGAAGGACAAGGAGCACCAAAAAGCAAGGAGAAAACAATCTTTAATTCCTTTCTTTTTTATCTTTTTCAACCTACCAAACATTTCCATACAGATTGAGATCTGGATGCCAAGCCTGAGTGTGGATTGAATCATTTTTGCCAAGTTGCACACTGTGAAAAACAAACCTTTGTGACAGAAGTACTTCGAGGAGCTGCAGCATGGATGGAGCTGCTGGAACAGCATCCCCCAGGCAGGGTCCTGCTTTTCTCAGGCTGAATTCCCAATTTTCAGCTGTTCCCTTCCAGTGCACAGTGTTTGCCTGGGTAAGGCAAAGTGATGGTGCTTCTGCATCCAACACCAACTCACTGAGTACAGGATAAACCAGTGGAATAAAGTATTTCCACAGGGGAGCTTTAATTTAAATATTGGGCACGAATTCTTGGCTGTGAGGGTGGGCAGCCCTGGCACAGGGTGCCCAGAGCAGCTGGGGCTGCCCCTGGATCCCTGGCAGTGCCCAAGGCCAGGCTGGACACTGGGGCTGGAGCAGCTGGGGCAGGGGAAGGTGTCCCTGCACCTGCAGAAATCATTAAGTGACATCAGAGGTGTCTCCACACAGAGCCCTCACAGCCTCACGTGGTTTGCAGGATCTTGTGTTCTGTCAACGTCAGGAGTTGTATTTCTGGCCCTGAAGTTTGCTTGGAACATTATTGATCAGGAAATCTTGTTCTGTGACCTGGAACGTGTCTGTCAGCAGCGTGTCGAGGTCTGACAATGTCCACAGTGGCAAAGGACAGTTACTGTCACCAGCTTGGGGACAAGTCCTCACTGCCAAGGTACAAATAACACCCAAAGGCAAGCCAGAATACAGCTCCTTTTCTCACCTCTTTATTTTCCATACACATAAAAACCTGTTATAACAAGAATTGCAAGGACAAATCTTCAGCAAGGAAGGAACTGCAGCAGTATTTGAAGGTGGTCATTTAAATTATGCATTTCTGGTGCACAGAGTTCGTTTTTAACCAAGTTTTCAGATTTCTTCTAATCACATACTTCATGTTTTGTGTGTCTCTAGATCCAGAATGAGTTTCAAGTACTGGCCTTGCATAACCCAATCCAAAACCTCACCTAAAATCTGTCCTTATAGAGGCTGCAGCTTTACTTGTAAAAGGAAACAAAATCCTTATTTGCAGTCTCTGGCTAAAACATCAGCAGATGATCATCACATGCCAAGAGTGAGTTGTTCTTCAACAAAAAATGAGCACAGGGAGGATGGCAAATCCCAGTGCTCCCAGGAGCATCCCTGCTTCTCAGGGCTTTGAGACTGAACAAGGTTTAGGGGAAGGTACCTCCCTGCCTCTGCAGCCTCACAGGTTTAAAACAAAAACAAAAGAAAAAGGTTATGTTTGGCTGAAAATCATCTGCTATCACAGGTCAGTGGGTTTGGTGTCTCTGGACATCCAGATCTTACAGTGCCTCCTCTTTAGCTGCAGGGGTTGCTCCCTTCTACTCAGAATAATGAATCAAAATTAATTCCTGTTATTAAATGGGTTATAAAGAACTTTTTTTCCACACAATTTCAGAAAAGGCACTTTTCCAGTAAGCATTTATTTGATGCTCAGTGTAATAAAGTTTTAGGTTCAACTCTACTATAAATAATCATCAGTTATAGCAGTAAATAAAAATAATATTTCCAGCAAGACCCCACTTCCTTGACAAAAAATGCTTATGCTGACCACAGCCCACCTATGGATCATGAATTTGTTGGGAAATGGGCACAGGAGAATTTCACAGACCCTGGTACCCGAGGCTGTGCAAGTCATGTTCACCACACCACGGTTCAAAACAAAGTCATAAGTTTTTCCTTTTTCTTTTATGTTTTCTTCAAATCAGATAATAAAACCATATCCAGATCTGGATTTTTGCACTTCATCACTGCCCATCTCAGTCCAACATTCCTGGTGTCTCCATCCAGCTGTGCCTGGAGACCAGCTTCCCAGGAGTTGCCTGGGGACTTCAGCACTGGGGGAAAAAAAGAAAAGAAAATGCAGATGTGAGATTTCAGTGGAAATGGAGAATACAGGAAGCCCCAGCGGCAGTGAGACATCACCCAAAGGTGGCTGAGGGTGCTGTGCTCACTGGGGGGTTGGAGGACGAGCAGCCTTTCATTTCTCATCTGGTCTTTCCTGCATTTTCCGCCCAAATTTCTGCTCCAAACTCATTTGTTCATCCCTGCAATGAAGCCTCTGACCTGCTGATTTGTTTATTTTTGTTGTTGATTTGCCCATCTGCTGATGTTGGTTTTGTCATTTGTTTACTTCAAGTTAATGTTTCTTTGATTTTATTGTGGAGCACTATGAGGTCCTAAATGATATGGGCATGTATAAAAATAAATGATGGTTATTTATCATTATCATTATTGCACTTGGCCAGGCCTTTATCTCACTAAAGATACTGCTGTCTTCAGGGGCCTCTGAGACTCTGCTTTTAATCTTGGGGGTATTTCTAATTTCTGGGATATATCCCTAATAATGAGCTGCCCAGGAAAACTGTGATCTTAATTTTCCTGAGCATCTGATGACATGTTAATGGTGGCAGGTAGAAACAACCCAACTCCCTAAATCCCCCCTTCCAACACAGCATTGGGCCCTTTTTGCCATTTTAATTATTGGGATAAAAAGCAAAGAGAAAATACTCGAGAAATTTGGGAAATTCAAGCTGTCCCCACCTACAGTGGGAAATAACAGCGTGGGTTAAAGAGGAGGGAATGCAGTAAGTAAAGTACTTGCCTGGCACAGGGAAATGGAAGAAGGTTAACCAAGTTAATCTTCCCCTATTTCCTCCCCTCCTCACTCAAGGCCTCCAGGCTGAACCGTCATTAGGAACCATATAATTGACTCATCCACAGGATTTCCTTTTTGTGTTCTGAATTATGGCAGATTTTCCACATTCTTCTTTTTTTTTTTTTTGTCTTTTCTCTTTTCTCTTTTTTTTTTTTTTTTTTCTTTTTATTTTAAAAATTTGAAGCCTTTAAGCAGGAGGAGTCCTTCATCCACAGGTAGAAAATTTGTCCTATTAGTGAAGAACACAGCCCCATTTCTAATTCAGGGCACCACATATTCCCCAGCACCATTAAAATCTGCTGATTAACCAATGGACCAATGGATCTCCGTGTGCTATACAGCTGTCACATCAGATGTTTGCTCTGCCACAATTGGTGTGTAATTTTGCTGGGTTTAAGTGCAGAAGAGGGGAATTTCCTTGTGATGGTACAAATAATTCATCACGGGCTATGGCTGGAGATTGTTATGAGGGAAAGAAATATCTCACAGTTATACTGTAGTTCATCCTACACCTGACAAGAGAGTGTTTGGCACATATAGTGGAAGCTTGATAAAATGTTTTAAAATCAGACACCGGGAAAGAATTGCAAAAGAAATTCTTCTTCAAAAATCATTTGGTGCTGAATTATTTCTTTTTTACTTGAAAGCCCTCTTAATACACAGAAAGCATAGCAGGGCTGCTGTTAAATGTGGGCAAAACCCCAGCATAATCCCTCAATTCCTAGCAAGGCACCTTCATTTTTTTTTCGTTGTTTTGTTTTCCAAACTGATTTTCAAACCAGAGAGAAGCGTGTCCTATAGCAAACAGTCTAAAACAAATGTTGCCAGCTTCGCTTCATTATGTGGTACATTGTAGTTTTATGCATGTACGCTGTGTGAACAAGAGGGTTAAAAGTTAAACAGTAGCCTAGGGCTAACACACTTGCAAGCTGAACAGGTACAAAATAGGCTTTTGTTGCTTTCAAACTATTACTGTATGTCTTTAGCAGAAAATAACGGAGCGGGCATCTGCGTGCAAAAATGTATTTCCTGGCGGTGGCAGGTATTGCGGAATGGCGTTGGTTTAATGGCTGAAATGCCCATATGACCTTTAATCCAGAGCCGTAAATTTGTCAGTGTCTGGAAGTGGCAGGAGATCATTCCTAATGAGGCCAGTTTTTAGGACTGGGTGCATCAGGAGGAGCGTTGGGAGGGCGCTGGGCAGGAGCCTCGCGTGGGTTTGGGGGGCAGCCCCGGTGAATCGTTAAAGGGAAATAAAGGAGCGAGCGGCGACGAGCCCGTAACAATCCCCATAAAGTAATGAAGAACACGGCCAGCCCAGGTTATTCTGTGTTTCATAAAATGATAAATAACTCCTAGTCATGTTTATGTATAATGAATTACAACCCTGCTACGTTTACCTTAGTAACATTTTACAGAGGTTGTATTTTACTCCCAACTACCAATTATGTCATCATCCTGGCATTTACCTGGACGTAATGATACACAGCAAAGCCATTCTTGGAACATAACTCATTGCTTAAAAGTGTTTGTAAAGCCAGACTGCATCCTATATACTCATAATGACTTGGAGATTGCTATTAAATTTTACAGATTAAAGTTTACTAAATCTTAAAAGTCTTGCACCGGTTCCAATATTTCTTATTAATCCTAAAGGAAAAGATATTCTGCCATGGAAATGTCAAAAACTCCGCAAGCCTATCTAAAAACAAATAGAAATAACCCAAGCCAGGGGCAGAGAACTTCTCAAACAAAGACACGAGACAATATAACTACCCCAGCTCCAGTATTAAGCTGTAGATGAATTTTAATTGTTGGTTTGACCTGCCATGGGATGTTCCTTGCACCATCATTGTTGGTTTTTTTTTGTGGAAAACAGGCTGGGAAGGGCACAGAGGCTTCCTAGAAAAGGTTTCATTTCTGCAGGACCCCAAAACCTCAGTCAGAAATACCTACTGTAACATTATCTTACATTTATTCAATTTAATTTCAGTTTGAGAAGGATAGCATATAGATCTTTTTATAAGCTTGTAAGGTCACCAAATTTAAATTAAAGTGACCTCTTTTAAAGCACATTACTAAAAGTACTATGTGGAGGGAAATTTAATATGAATGGTTAAAATGCATGGAATTCAGATTTTACTGTCAAACAGCTCAATTAAACAAATTGAATTTTTAAGCAACAAAAGGGAATTGAATCAAATTAGAACCAGAGTGGGATCTGAAATGTGGACATTTATGAGTGATAGTCACAGGGCCCTCCAGCAGTGAGTTTTCTTTATTTGTTGCCTCAGCAGTTAGAGGGGTTGGCAGGCTGCAATACAAAAGGATAAAAATGTTCACCATTGAAACACAGTTTTTGGCTCCCAATAAATCATCTGTCACTTCATCACAGCCCAGTAGATAATGAGCAATAAAGTTTTCACACTCAGGCAATGAGGAAGCAGACACAAGAAATACAGCTAAAGCTGCTGTGTCTCTTTTCTGTAAACGCAAGGTGCTTTGTGTAATAAATGACCTCTGGATTTCTGGAAAAGAATAATTCCAGCCTCGGTAAAATAAACCATTTGATGCACTAAAAAAAGCCAAATCTAATAACATTACTTAGTTCCTTTAATGAAAGAAATAATCACATTATATATATGAGCTACAGCCATCTATAACAGGAAGAGATTCCAGGGTATTACCTCTGAAGTTGTCTCCCTATTGCCAGCAAAGCACATTGCTGAAAATACAATAAAGCTGCACAATAATTTCAAGTGGGATTGTTTGCAGAGATTCAGGAGACATTTGTGTTTGGGGCCCGAGCCTGGCAGGTTCTCCCAGCCCTTCCTGCCTCGCAGAGATGGATGCCCAGCCCTTCCCCAGGGACCTGCTGCACCACAAAGAACCCCTGAAGGTCTCAAGATGCAACATCACCAGGGCAAATTAATTGCAGACAGGTCCTGTCTTGACCTAGAAAGAAGAAAGTGTTAATTTTAACAGTGTTTTACCTTACCCTGATGCATTCTCACTGCTGTTTTGATGAATATTTTGCACTGTTATGGACAATCCAACAAAAAACTGTTGCTCTTTAGCTCGCAATCACTGCTTGGTTTGTTGTTAAAACTCGAGTTCAGCTTCCTGGTGGTGCTAAGGGTGTTTCTCACACTCCAATTCCATATCAAAGCCATTCCAGCAAGGATATCTGTGATGGCTGCCTACAAAGTCGAGTTCACATGCAAAATGTATCAGTCAAAAAGTGACAATGCAGCCCCTAAACCACATAAAACATACATTGATTCACGTTTTAACTTTATATCAGCATTTGAAGGGACTTGAAACTAAATAAGATCAGATATTCTTGTCATATGCAAATGACAACTTAATATTTGCATAATATGTCAAGGTAGAAAAATGCAAATAAACTTTGGAAAAGTCTGTATTTTTGTCATTCTCTCATATAGCTAATTAGCAACTTGAAAGGAAAGGGAAGGCTTCTCTTTTCTGAACTCCATGTCAGCTAAAAAAGGCACCAAGCTCTGCTTATTTCTAGACCATGTGAGATGAGCAATTAACATCCCCCTTCTATTGAACTGCTTACACTGATCCATAGCCATAAATGCCTTTATCAGCTTCCCAAGTTGGGCATGGACACGCAGCCCCCTTGGAATGGAGGTCACACAAATGGAAATGCAAAAGGCCATATTGTGCTATCAAAATGGTGCAAATCCAAGAAAAATTCCTTGCAATAAATGGAACCTTGGATTCGCCCCAGAGCAGAACCAAAAAAAGCAACAAGGGTGGACTTTACTACTGGAAAATATGTGAAAAAGATTTTTAGTAGCTCAAAATCTTAGGTCATTATGGGGTTTAATACTCTGTGTGCAGGTTTACACTGCATTTTCCCCCTAATATTAAGGATGTATTATTTATACTGACTGTAGCCACACCACAGAACACACGAGGAGAGTTTGTTTAGCAACAGAGTGAAAAAATATTTGCTACAGGGGCAGTCTGGCAATATTGCTTGTTAAGACATGCTATTTGTAAGCAAATTTATATGAAAAGTATGCAATGTCTAATACTAAACTACTCCAGCCCCAGACTGAAGGGTGATTTTACAAACGTCCTGCAGCACTCAATCATTCCTTCATTTTAATGTCTTTATTTTATGATTTTGTTGATGAAATACTACTTACCCAGTGCTCAAAATTCCTTTTAGGCTGCAGGCACTGGCTAGTTGACACGGCAAGCCATATTTTACAGCTATATATTTCAGCTTTCTCTGTCCAAGTTGGAGGACACAGTAGCCAAGATGGTTTTTCATAGTAGAAATATATTTTCATATTTATTTATTGATTTGACTAATGTATCTATTTTTCAATTCACATGCTTATGTTTCAATCCATTAAAGTGATTCATGGTCAAATAATATGTTATTGCAAGTACAAAGAGGAGATAAAACCACTGTACACTGGCCATAACACAAGAATAAAAATAATAAAAATCCATTGCATGATTAAATATAGTTTTTAATCCTCACCTGATCACATGTAAACTGATGTTTTTAATTATTTTTCTTTAGAATAAGTCGGGCAATTTTTTTCTGTAAAATGCAATTACTGAATAAATTAATACTCAGGAATAAATACACTCACCCAACATAAGTGCTCAGTGTTAAATTCACATAAAGCACCAAATTGCTGGCAAAATAAATTTTAAAAAACTCAAAATGTTTGAATGAGAGCTATATGGCAGCTGATAAAGGAATGTTGAGCCTGTCTCCTCCAGGTCAGGACTGGAGGGAAGCTGGACGTGGTGGTGCCTGGAATTGGGGTGGTGCTGGCTGGAATTGGGGTGGTGCTGGCTGGAATTGGGTGGTGGTGGCTGGAATTGGGGTGGTGGCTGGAATTGGGGTGGTGGTGGCTGGAATTGGGGTGGTGCTGGCTGGAGTTGGGTGGTGGTGGCTGGAATTGGGTGGTGGTGGCTGGAATTGGGGTGGTGGTGGCTGGAGTTGGGTGGTGGTGGCTGGAATTGGGGTGGTGGTGGCTGGAATTGGGTGGTGGTGGCTGGAATTGGGTGGTGGTGGCTGGAATTGGGGTGGTGGTGGCTGGAATTGGGTGGTGGTGGCTGGAATTGGGGTGGTGGTGGCTGGAATTGGGTGGTGGTGGCTGGAATTGGGGTGGTGGTGGCTGGAATTGGGGTGGTGGTGGCTGGAATTGGGGTGGTGGTGGCTGGAGTTGGGTGGTGGTGGCTGGAATTGGGGTGGTGGTGGCTGGAATTGGGGTGGTGGTGGCTGGAATTGGGTGGTGGTGGCTGGAATTGGGGTGGTGGTGGCTGGAATTGGGGTGGTGGTGGCTGGAATTGGGTGGTGGTGGCTGCTCAGGATCAGCTGGAATTCCTGGGCTTGGCCCACCTTTTTGGAGACAGGCAAAGAAGCCCACACAAAATGCAGAGAAAGAGGAACCCATCCATCCAGAGGAGCAGCTCCAAGTCCCAGCTCTGGGACAGTGCAGCCTCCAGGGCAGAGACCAGCCTTGCCCTGGTGCATTTGTAAGACTTTTTTTGCTGCTTTTTCATCAAAAATTGCCTTTTCTCCTGTCCTTCACCTCCAAAGTGAGCAAAGCCAATGCCAGGTGAGGCCTTGGGGCCTGGCCAGAGGGGGATGCTCTTCCAGCCAAGGTGGGACCACCTTGTGGGATCAGAGAATCATGAAACCCCACAATGGTTTGGGGGTCGAAGGGATCTTAAAACCCAACTCTGTGCCACCCCCTGCCACAGGCAGGGACTTCTTCCACTGTCCCAGGTCGCTCCAGCCTTGTCCAACCTGGCCTTGGGCACTGCCAGGGATGGAGCAGCCACAGCTGGACATCATCCACAACATTAACATGAAAAGAAAAGAGAAAAGAGAAAAAAAGAGAAGAAGAGAAGAGAAGAGAAGAGAAGAGAAGAGAAGAGAAGAGAAGAGAAGAGAAGAGAAGAGAAGAGAAGAGAAGAGAAGAGAAGAGAAGAGAAGAGAAGAGAAGAGAAGAGAAGAGAAGAGAAGAGAGAAAAAAGAAAAGAAAAGAAAAGAGAAGAAAAGAAAAGAGAAGAAAAGAAAAGAAAAGAAAAGAAAAGAAAAAAAGAAAAGAAAAGAAAAGAAAAGAAAAGAAAAGAAAAGAAAAGAAAAGAAAAGAAAAGAAAAGAAAAGAAAAGAAAAGAAAAGAAAAGAAAAGAAAAGAAAAGAAAAGAAAAGAAAAGAAAAGAAAAGAAAAGAAAAGGATTCTTTATTTCCCTTTTTTTAATTTTCCTTTTCTGCCTTGAAAAAAAGAAAAGCAAAAGAACACCAAATGAGTTTTAGGGAGCAATTTTGCAGGGACCTTGGAACAAGCTGATGCTATTGGTGAAGACAAAAAAGAACAAAAACCCCCAAACCCCCTAAATATCCTGAAACTGGGAAGGCAATCAGCCTGTGAGAGATCTGAGACTGAAATACAAAGGACACAGAGCAGCCACGGAGGAGGAAGGCTCCGAGCCCATCATGGGCGAGTGGGGTGACATCCTGACACACACCCCAAGCCCTCTGTGCTCTGGCAGGGCCCTGCTGGCTCTGCAATTATAGCCCAGCCCTAGGAATTCCCCCAGGCAGGAGCTGGGGACACTGTAGGGATATCTGGGAATGGGGCTGGAAGGACACAAAATTTGGGAGGACATCCTTGTGCAGCCTGGGGAACCTGCCCTGATCCAGACAGGCTTCCAGAGGCAGCTCCTTTGTGCACCCTGACTCCAGGAAAAGGAAAAGGTATTTTAAAGTCACCTTAGGTCCCCCTGGGAAGCAGGAGCACAGAAGGCTGTCAATGTGTTGAGGTAGAGCAGCTGAGAGGCTCTGGAGAGAGAGAGCTAAATGAATAGAAACTTGTTAAATGATGTGAGTTAATGAGAGCATTTTGGAATTAACCAGCTTCCATGACTTTAAATAAAACCCCAATGTCATTTTAAATTGGATTTTGTACATTTTTGAAACCATTATTTATTTTTTTTTTTCCATGAGGTGCATTGGTGGGAAGAGGGAAACATTAACGTTTAACCTCCTCAACCCACTAGTGGTGAAATATTGGTATTTTTCCAGTGATTCAGAAATAAAGGAACAGTGGCAAGAGGCAAGAGATTTTCCAGGAGATGGGGAGTCACTCAGCCCTGTCCCCACTTTTGTGAGGATGAGGAGCTGGACTCTGCAGCCAAGGCAGGGAACACAGGTGGTGGGGCCCCCATCCTCTGCATTGTCACATTGGTCCCCCCAGTCCTCATTCCAGACAGGAGGAATGCTGTTCGTTTTGCCCTGTGGATGGACACAAACTGGTTTTGAAGCCTTGCTGCGAGCCCTGCCCCTGTGCCTCGCTGGCAGCTGGCACTGGGATGGCTGCTCCAGACATGGACGTGCCTGGATTGCTCACCACCCTCCTTGTCCTGCTATTTTGGAACTCAGGACAGGTGAAATGCCATAACTTCTAAATATTTATTGTCATTTTTACTGTTATTTAGGTCACTTTTTTTTTTTTTTTTTTTTTTTAAGAAGGCCTCTCATAGGCAATGTTTGGAAGATGAGGGAACATGCTTTGAAGGAAAATCGAGTCAGGAAGAACCCAAGTTATTCCCAGGTGAGCCCAGCTGATAAAACAACTCAGTTCCTCTATCACACTTGTGCTGAAAGCCAAAACAATTCTGGATACATTTTGGAAGACAATTTTCAGCATCAATTCTATATTTTCAGCAGCTCTGATTTCTTCAAACCACCTCAGAAGAATGTTCCAGTGGGACTGGCACCAGCTTGGGACTGTCATGGCTAAAGTTCAAATTTCTTTATTATTTACATGCCCATGGAGAGCATCCTATTTCATGCCTTCTGAAATATTCATAAAATTCCACTGCAAGATCTTCAAAATCTTTTTCTTGCTTTATTTGTGTTGTACTTTCTTGCAGGTACAAACTGGGGATGTTGGCACCGAAGAACAAGTGTGACATTAAAGGCTATGATGATGTCCCTGGCAGCAGATTCCTTAAAAATATTTTAGTCAAATAGAATCCCAGACTGGTTTGGGCTGTAAGAGACCTCCAAGACCACCCAGTTCCAACCCCTGCCATGATCAGGGACACTTTCCACTAGACCAGGTTGCTCAGAGCCCCAGACATAATTAAATTTGCTCAGTGTGACCATTAGTTGCCCTTGTACGACACTTCCCTTCTACAGAATGACTTTGTGAGGAAAGAGAACACCTGTGATGGTGGAGGGCAGGGAAAGCCCCAAAGGCTTTCCTAAGTCATATTCCTAAGTCAATTCCTAAGTCATAATTAGCTTTGTGATGCATAAACACCCACCAAAATGAGACTCCAGCTCTCCCCCAAAGAAACCATTCTGGGAAAGGATCCAGCACCTCAAATAAAGGGTCTCCAAATCCTGGGTGTTAATGTTGGACAGGACAGCCAGAAAATGGGGCTGAAAGCTGGGCAGCCAGGACTGGGGAAAGAAGTCCCAAAATGGAAGAAGGAATGGGAAAGAAGGATGGGAAGTGGGACAAGGGAAGTCCCCACAGCTGCCCTGTGTTCACTCCAGGCTGCTCCAACAGAGCCACTGTAAACTTAGCACTAAGCCTCAGTTTAAAAATTCACAGAGTTTTTATATGATAATTACTGTTATTATAACTGGCCTGTGAAATAAACACCTCTCCCAATTATGCCAAAGGCACGAGGTCCTTCAGAGACAGAAATCTCACAATAAGATTTACTTTCAGCATAACGATGTAGAGGGAGAGAGGTGCAAGATGAATAACAATAATATTATGGTACATATAACGTATGTTTTAATTAGCTAAAGGTAATCAAATGAGGTTTGTCACGATTATATTAAGGTCAGGTCTCCACATGGTTTCATCAACAACATATTAAGACAAGGGAGGTGATGCCAAATTGGGGTTTAAACCTAATCAACATAATTAAACAAAGCAAGAACATGTGTTTAGAGCTACACCTATTTTACTGATCTCTCTATTTTAATTACTCTTGCAAAGCAAATATTAGGACCAAAATAACTCCTAATTAAATTTTTTCCATACAAACAGAAAACACAATCTTCTTTTAATTTGCTATTTTTGTCGAACGAATGTACAATATCCAGATCTTTTGCAGGAGAAACTGTTTCAAAAGTGTGCTCAAATTATGCTAAACAGCCTAGTACATTCCAAAGTATTGACATACTGGCTTCCAATGTGTGGGAAACGGGAAACTACACTGGCCCAAAAAAGTCATGGGAAACCATAAAAACAAACTAAGCATAATTTAAACTGATTGGATGCTTCCTTGCAAGAAGTTCTTAGTTTCTAAATACAAAATGTGGACATTGAAATGTGGTCAAGTTATGACTTAAATTAGAAAAACATGTTTTCTTAGGTTTCTATCTTGCAATATTTGGCACAACTCAGACACTGGGGAAAGAGTTATGTCAGTAACATTTCCAAAAGTGTCGAAGTGGCTTTGCCTGGAGTAACACTGAAATGGGACTTAGGCACTCAGAAGTCGAGAGGACATGAGTTTGTAAGGGCTTACCAATGTTTAAAGCTGTCTAGGTGTCCAAAAGAACAATAGATGGGCATTTCAAAATTTATTTAGGTGCTTTTTAAGTTAATGACCTGAAGGAGATGGCATCCCATCCAGATTGGACTTGATGATCTTGGAAGCTTTTCCTGACCTTAGTGGTTCTATATAGTGATTCTACTCTGCATAAAAGACAAGGGATATTTTTAAAAGTACCAATCATTGGAATAAACCTAATATCTCCTCAGGCGATCTGTTTCATGCCTGATGCCTCAGATGGGATTTCTCTGAATTTAGTTGTGTGAGTAAAAGCAGAACCAGGTCTGTAAACAGAAGTTGCAGGTAAGGATTCCACACTGGAGGCCTGCAGCCAAGTCCCTCCTGGAACTTGTGATTAGAGGGAAAACTGCTGTGTCCTGATGTACTTGAAATGTGTTTCACAGAGACACAGAATCCCACAATGGAGGGACCTTAAAGCCCATCCTGTTCCTGGCAGGGATACCTTCCCCTGTCCCAGGTGCTCCAGCCCCAGTGTCCAGCCTGGCCTTGGGCACTGCCAGGGATCCAGGGGCAGCCCCAGCTGCTCTGGGCACCCTGTGCCAGGGCTGCCCACCCTGCCAGGGAACAATTCCCAATTCCCAACATCCCATCCAGCCCTGCCCTCTGGCACTGGGAGCCATTCCCTGTGTGCTGTCCCTCCATCCCTTGTCCCCAGTCCATCTCCAGCTCCCCTGGCAGGGGCTCTGAGCTCTCCCTGGAGCCTTCTCTCCTCCAGTTCCAGCTGTCCCAGCCTGGCTCCAGAGGGTCTCCATCCCTCAGATTATCTCAGTGGGCTCCTCTGGACCGGTTCCAGCAGATCCATGTCCTCCCTGTGCTGGGAGCCCCAGAGCTGGCTGCAGTGCTCCAGGTGAGATCCCACGAGGGTGCAATAGAGGGGCAGAATCCCCCCCTCCCCTGCTGCCCATGCTGGGGAATCAGCCCCAGTTCATGGGGGGGTTTCATGCCCAACCTCTCACCCACCAGCACCCCCAAACCCTTCTCCCCAGGGCTGTTCTCTATCCGTTTAGAAAGACTAAATCTGTAAATCAAATTTTCACTTAAGAAGAAGATGAACTAAAACACCCACCAGGATGGGGGCCTTCCTCTCCCCGGCCTCCAAGGTAGCGCAGCAAGAGTTAAAAATGTGGAAGCAAAAAAGAGTTGAAAAATATGGGAGCAAAACAAAAAAAAAAAAGAGGTAAAAATGTGGGAGCAAAAATTTCCCAAAGCCTCCCGGAGCTCAGCCCCAGAACGGTTCCGTCAGAGCCGCCGCTGGCACGCGGAGGGACCCCAAATGAGTTAAGAACTCTTCCACTCCATCATGAAGAATTGTTCTCCAGAGTAACCACCAGTGGGGAAATGCTTAAAACACTTACCATATGTGGCTAAGAAGGGTCTAATTTGTCCATTTGGAAATTTTGCCTCTTTTGAAAGGATAGTTAATTCCAAGTAATTTATTTCATAGATGAAGCTTTCTTCAGAGTGGTTAATATATCACCCGTGGTTGCCTGAACAATTAGAAATTGTCACCAAAGAAAAATGTCGCAGTTCATGTAAATAACTATTTACCTAAAGGAAATGGGAATCCACAAGAGTCAGCACACTTTAATGAGCCATGACAATAGGGGGAAAAAAAAAGCAGCCAATGGTACAGTGATTCTGCTAAAGCTGACATTGCTTATGGTAAAAATTGGCCAAAACAATTATTATTTGTTGGGGTTTTTTTCATGTCAGAAATAATGCAGCTTGAAATTTTCAACAGGCAACATGAGCCCAGACCATTTGTTACTTCTGATGGCCTAATTGTTCTCCTGGCAGAAATAAAAAATTAGGGCACTTATGTCATTTACCTAAATTTCTAATTAATGCAATGGTAATAGAGAAACTGGAGCAGAAGAAAGTGAGGCAAAAAAAAAGTAAGTTGGGTGAAAAATGTTTCTTTTGGCCTTTCTACAATTTGTCTTTGTTAACTTTCCTACGGTCTTTCCCTCTTTAACAGCAGGTAGAGTGATCTCTGCAGAGATGTTCCAGAGTTTTCCAACTGGACTGAGGCATGCTGGGCATTGAAAAATATGATTTCTTCCACCTGAGCTATTGAACAGACGTGATAAAAACACCAACTGCAGCACAATGTCCTTTATGTTGCCTCGAAGGAATGTGCCATTAAAATGATGTTAGAAATATTCTTCAAAAGCAGCTAAAAAATCTTCACTTGGGGCTGCAATTCCATCCACAAGTTTTCCACTCCTCCTGTGTCCTGATGTCCAACTCATCCTGCAAAGCAAATCCTGGTAGCTGTATGCCCTCATTAGGATGCAGGATGAAGAGAAATGCATCAAAATGCATAAACACACCTTAGAAATGCCTCTGAAAGTGTCTGGAATTCACTTTGTCCTGCAGCACTGGCAAGTGTCCACCATCTCCTGGATATTTATTGTTGGAATGACATGGAGGAGAATCAAGGTGATCCATTGATGCCCATCCTCAAAGAATTTACACCCACTCCTTTGAAGGGATGCCACACCTTGATCTTGGCACCACTAATGCCATTAAAATACTGTTAACAGGAAATGCACAAAAGCAGAAATTTGGGGAAATTTTAAAAGGAGCCCTAGAGAGGGTTTATCCAATGAGAACTCAGTGAAAGGTCAGATGGAGACAGGATCCCATTCCCAGCCGTGCTCAGATCTGCCTGTGCTCATACTTTCAAATGTTAAAGAAATGAAGTTTCCTATTGCTTTACAAGTATATTCAAGTACAGCTGTAATTAAACTGTGAGTAAAGTGCAAGCAAACCAAGTAAGCATTGACATGTGCTAGTAAATTATTCCGATTTTTCTCTTAATGCCTGAGGTGCTTTCCTTAAGTACTAAATGGAAATAAAGGGAAAACAAGAGCAAGGTCAGAAATTCAAACCTCCACCAAATGTGAGCTCAGGGTCACAGGGAAATGTCAAAGTCTGTTGGAGGTTCATCCTTGCAGTGGGTAAAAATGCTTCCCAGTTTCTGACCACATCCGAACCTGGGGAGCCACCCACATCCCCGGAAGATTTTCCCCTGAGTTTTAATTCATAAAAGCAGTTTTTGCTTTAAAACAATGTGAATCCCTTTCTCATCCATTACCTGAAGCATCCTGGAGCTCCAAGGAGTAACCTTAGTGCCCTCACTAGAACACAGCCATGATATTTCAAGAGTTAACAGCAAACACTGACTCAGGGAACATTTCTGTTCTGCCATCAACAAGCCCCCGACACCCCCAGGTCTGAGCCTGCCCGGTGACTGCAGGAGGGTCCCACCACTGCCCAGGGCAGGCCTGGGAGCATCCCAGGGGTGGTGCCCCAGGGGTTCCCTCTTTCCCAGGCAGGTGGGAACAGGAGCTGCCTCCCCAGCTCCACTCTCCCACCTGGGCCTTGCCATTCCCTCTGCAATCTGGGAGCTGCCTTGGCACGAGTGAGGTATAAACTCAGGGCTCACAATAGCACCTGGAACTGGCAGGAGCAGAACTCCAGCAGCACCAGCAAGTCCTGCTAAAATAAACATGTTACAGGCAAAGGTCATGATGCCTGTTAATATAAAGAGTGCGTGGCGCATAATGCATTCAAATGCCGGAGTGAGAGAGGGAGATAATATGATCCATTTGCCAGATTCCTCCTTTTAGTTGTAACACGAAGCCATTCTGGGCTGGAATGACCCAGAGATGATAATGAAGCGGATGATGATGCCATTGCCTGTGATAATGGTGTGACAGGGAGAATACCCTGGAAAACTGCACGAGCTGATAAGTGCAAAGGTATAAACAAACCCAAACAATATGGACTTACAGACATTAGCGTGGAACAAAAGAGAGGGGGGAAAGCAAAGCCAACTGATCAACATTAAAAAAATAAAAGACTTTGCGAGGGTGACTTTTTCAGCGATTTTTGGAATTGCAGCTCCCAAAACCAAGCCCTGGAACAACAGCCAAGTGTCTCATCTTGGGCAGGGGGGGCACCTCTCCGTGCTTGGGAACAGTTTGTAGCAAACAGCCTGCGATATGAAAATGTATTTAATGCAATTAATAATTTAAGAAGTGAGAGCATGTGCTCTTGGAGAGTTAAATGCTTGTCAGAGTGATAGATGCACGCTTCAGCACCAATACATTTCGTACGAAGAGCAGAGGGATTTTGCAAACTTGTGTTGACCTTGGGTTGCGGTGGAGAGGAGGCAGATTGCGAAGGCAGGCCGGCGTACGGCAGGACTGCGTCAGCTCGCAATTTACAGCCCTCTCCCCAATTAAAGGACTGTAAAAACATTAAAATTAATGCAGTCTTAACTCCAGAGCAGGCTCTACTTTCTTAATTAGTGCATAATTATTCAGTTTTTGATATCCTGGAAAATTATCACATGGAAATTATTTTAGGCGCAGTAACAATAGCAAAAATCTCTCTACCCCCCCAACTCGATTAACATGTGGAAGTAATTAACACTTTATTACAGTGAAAATACTATTACTGCTAATGTTTAATGACTTTTGCCATTGCATCATAAGCAGGAAATTTAGAACACTACAGAGCAACGGTCTGCTATAAATACAGTCCAAAGATTATAAACCAGAGTCAGATGATTCGCACTAACAGCGCTTAAGACAGGGATATGACATACAATACGTTTCCAAAATGTCACGGGCAGGAAATATAATTTTCTTGATAAAGTCCACTCCATACAGCCAAGCAGGCAGTGCAATAACGCTGGATGCGTTCGGTGTAGGCAGCAGCGCTCAAGTCCTTGTAAAAGCCTGTTGTTAATCAAATTGAAACATAAAACCCCAAGCATAAAGTTATTTTCTCATAACAGTTTAATAGAAATTTCCAATCAAACAAAGGCCAAAAAGTGTTATTACAACATGAAGTTCCTTGTATAAACAACTTAAAATGAAGTAGGGGAAAGTTTCATGGGATTTATGGATTTCTTTATTTTCATTATTTCGAGTAAATGTCTACTGTAGATCTCCTATAAATGTCTCGAGAAATTATGCACCAGCTTTAGATGATTCACACTAACAGTAATTAAGATGCTGAGTCCACGTAAGTGTCAAAGAGGCCAGTGCTCAGGAAATGTCATTTCAGTTCAGCCAGTGTGGTGGAGCCAAACGTGCCAGAGATGAAAGGAGACCAAAAGGGATGGAGACAGCTCTGCCTCGGTCTGGGCTTCTCCAGGGCTGTGACAAGGGGACAGCAGATGGGCGGAACTAGCGCAATGTTCAGGAAAAGCATTTCACTATCAAAATGTAAATAGAGAATTGTGTTTAATATTCAGCACAGCCTTATGGAAATTCCCAAACAAACAATGGCGTAAAGCAATGCAGCGCAAAGGATCTATAAAAAGAAAACCAAAACAAATATAGAAGGAAACAAACGGAGAACAAGGCTGACCCCAATGAACCTGCATAAAGTCACTCTTTGCTTGTTTGTTACTGTTTATGCTGTTGGGCTGAGAATTAATGAAGCTGAGCACTAATCACGATTCAACCCATGGAATTATTTTAAATTTTAATATTCTGTGTGCATAGCTCAATTGGGCTTTCCCCTTTTAAATATTTTCCTCGATGCTTTAAAATGTCTTCATTGATCTGGACCCGTTTCACTGGCGAGCTAATACAGTTCATAAATTAAGGAACTCTTGTTTTAGAAACATCTCCTTGATCCATGGGCCATGGATATGGAGAGGAAGAATTTGGCATGAGGATGCTGAATATAAATTGCTCCTTTGGAAGGAACTCTTACCAGGCAATGTCTGGAGCCAGCAGGCAAGAAGAATTCACCTGAAGTGGACACAGCTCTTCGCTCTGGGATTAACTTGTTGCAGTTGCAAATGAATCATGAAACCAACTTTGGCAAAGCTGAGCCTGGACCCACGCTGGAACTGAAATAATGTATGTGAAAAACCTGAACTGGATTACGAGGCCATCTGGAATGCATTGGCCGTCTGCATTAGGAGTAGCAGTTTCCTTGACAGAGGTTGTGAAATATTAGAATTCCTAATGGAAGAAATATGGCAGTGCAAAATGACACAAAAATCACACAACCTCATTCCCTGACACGGAACAGTGAAAATGCGAATCTTTCTCTCAAGGGTGCTCTATCAATCCTTTGCAAACAAGGCACTTCAGCAGGCAGAGGAGGGGCTGACAGGGCTTAACCCTTCCCCACCAGCAGGCAGGACAAGAGAGAGCTTCCCTCTTTGGGGAGGCCAAAACTGGGGAGAATGCATGGCAGTCGTAAATCCTCACAGGAAATTCCTTCCAAAGTGGGGGTACCTCCAGCACAGGCATCCCAGGGAGCTGGATACCCCAGGGACAGGCTCCTGCCACTCTCACCCTCCTCTGAGTGATGCTCAGATGTCTCTAAGGACACTCCCTGGGCAAAGATTATCTGTGGGTGATGCCAAAGGCAGGGAGGAGCAAATGGGCGTATGGACAGCACCAAAGAGAGCATTGGGAGCTCTGTAATTAACAGCAGAAATTGTGACAAACTGCCCCTCATAATATCCTATTTTTAACATTTGTGATGGAAGGATAGCCTACACTTTGGAAGGCCTGACCCATAATAACAGTTTGCTGCACTAACATTTCTGCCCCCTTGGTATTTGCATTCAAATGATGAACATCTCCCTTTTGTTCATAAGGATTTCCCAGTAAAAATTCTAAGGCTGGGACCATCCCAAAATGTGTATTTGCACAGTTGCTGACATCTACCTAGGAATGTTTCCACAGTCTTATTGTTTTGCTCTTAAAATTATACTTTGTCCCCACGTCACCACAGTGCTGAACGTCTCCAGGGGTTTGGGAATACCAGAAATCTTGTGGCACACCTGATGGAATTTAATGTGTTATTTACTCATTGCTTAATAACAAAATTTGTTAATTTACACTGAGGAGTACAAAAGGCACTGCAGGTTATCAGATTTTCTGAGTGAACTAGGAAATGATACAACAAAACAATAAACAAGCAAAATAATCACAGATAATGCTCTGAACAAAGTAATTTGGCCTCCTGACTCAGCATCATTTGCTTTAAACCAGGAGCTTATTCTAACTCCAGACAGGGAAAATGGGATAAATCCAAAGCTGCCATTTTCATTATCTAACATTAAATGACCCTCACTACCACAGAGGAGAGGTTAGGGGAGTTTGGATGTCCTGGCTGCTCTTCTGCCAGGACTTTATAGCAGTGGCCAGTCCAGAACTGCTCACCCTCCACATGGATTCACTGCAGTCATCTTGGATAAATTCCATCTTTAGAAGCACCTCCCTGATTTAGGAACCCCCAACATTTTTGGTTTCAAGTGCTTTTTGAAATCCCAGCCCTTGTCTCCCTCATTGTCATTTATAAGGCACACAAAGCTACTGTTTATTGCTACTTCCCTGCAGAAAAGGGAATAACTCCAAGATAGATTTTCTGTTTAGGAAATAGATCTGGGTTGAATTATTCAAAAAGGCTAACAATATCCAGCCCCAGAAAGCTCAGGAAAGGCATAGAAGACTCCAGAGCTAAGGGGCTTTTATACAGCAGCCAATTGTTATGACTCCTTTTAATTAAATACAAATGAATTAATTGATATGAAGTACTGCTAGGCAATTATTTTGCTGACATTTTGTCTCTTTTGAGACACACTTGTTTACTGAATCTCTCATCTGCCAAATCTTACCACCATTCTGCACTATTTTAAACATATGTTTAAAGAGTTAAAGCCAAGTTTGTACTGTCAGAAACTTCTACATTAATTTCATATTTGTGTTAATGGTAGGCAGATTAGGCCCAATAGTATTTACATTTTTTAATCCATCTCCCATCCCTAGGCCATCATTGTACACGAGATATTGCATCTTAATGAATTTTTCTGGTTAAAGATTTTTAAATAAATGAATAAATAAATAAGTAATGAAACACTGATTTTTATCTCACTGTACACAAGTTCACTGGTTGTTTTTGTTTTTTTTTCTTTCTGGTTTGCAGTGAAATATTTTCATCATTCTCTAAAGATATGCATGAAAGTACAAAAACGATGGCTGGCTTTGGAACAAACCTCCAGCAGCAGCCAGCAGTATATTAGCCTTTACATGGGAGGTAAAATTGAAGGGCTATCTGGAAAACCATAAATGGCCCAAACAATGTGACATCCCCTGATTATTTGGGGGAATTGCTGAGCTGGAGTTTCTGTCTGACACATCCCCCAGCACACGTGTGACCCGTTTTTTGGAGTCACAGATGCCTCCCCCAGCGGATCAAAGGCGCAGGATGAGATCACAAGTGACTTGAACCCTTCAGACAGCAGCAAGATGTGTTTCAGGAAAGCATCCACAGGACTTTCCCACTGCTTTTGGCGTGGGATGGGCTCAGCTCTGTGGTCAGCAGCTCCTGGAAGCAGCAAGTCCTCAGAGAACTGCTGTGAAGTGAGCTGTGCACACACAGGACTCCAGGACACCCAGAAGCTGAGCCCCTACCTGTCAGGTCAGCAATAATGTCAGCTGGCAAGTCGTAGATCTGCCCATCCATGAGATACTTCTCTGTTGTGCACATGGAAATAAATAGCAGGCTGGAGAGTAATTAATTTGCCATTGGTGAACTAAATTAGCCCAGAGGAGCACAGGGAGCCTTCAGAGACAGGTAACCTGAACCTGCCCACACGCATTTAAAGAGCAAAGTACTCAAAAATGCTAAGGCAGTGTGAGTATTGAGATATCAGTTGTCTTAGAATCACTGTGTGTGTGTTGAACTCTGGGCTGAGTGCAGAGCAATTACTTCCATTAATGCCATTCTATTCCCAAAAACAAAATGGTCCAGGGGGCCAGATGGGGTCTTCTACCCCAATGTAGTCTCCTATCCCCCACACCACACCCTTAAAATCAGCAGGATATGTTGAATACCTCCATATATAATACAAAATATTAGCCTTTACAGAAAAAAACCCTCACATATTTTACTTCTTTTTTTTTTTGCTCACAACTAGTAAGGAATTCCCATCTCTCACCATTAAAAAGTCACTCATTAAATTCTCTAAATTGTGTCAGTGCAGGAGATATGAAGGTACCTGCTTTGGACTGAACAAGCTTTTACAGAATGAGCCACATTTTTCAGCCTCTTCAGCCTCTTAAGTCTGGAGTTTTACTTTCTCTAAGAGGGGAGTTCTGGGTTTTTGTACAAACTTTCAGATTTGGGACTTTGATATCCCCTGAGTGTGCCTGGTTTCTTTTAGGCAGTGGTTTGGGCTATCAGCAGCTCCTATAACTTTTCCCCCTGATCAAAGCATGTGGATGGACAAGCACAAACAGGCTGGGGCACAGTTCCTCTGTTTTCCCTATTTACCTATCGCCCAACCAGACATTTCTGCACATTAATCATACTTAGAAGACTTAGCAAAAGGCATCAGTCACTTAACAAACTGTCCCAGATTTATCTGGGGGTAACAGATGACTGCTGACTATCTGGGCCTGCTACCCAGGGCTGCTGATGAAAGGCAGCGTGTGACCAGAGTTACACACAGGGCAAGAGGGACTTGGCACTGCTTTCAGCAGCCCCCTAAAACAGAGATGGAGGAAGAGATGGGGAAATGGAAACTGCACAGATATTCCCCCTCCTCTGCATCTCCCCAGGGACTTCTAACAATGATCAAGCCCTTTGGAAACTTCAGGCACTAGTGATTCCTGCCACTGCCTGGAATGAGTTGCTGGAGTGTGTCCAGGGAAGGGAACAGAGCTGGGGAAGGGAATGGAGCCCCAGGAGTGGCTGAGGGAGCTGGGAAGGGGCTCAGCCTGGAGAAAAGGAGGCTCAGGGGGGACCTTGTGGCTCTGCACAGCTCCTGACAGGAGGGAGCAGATGGGGGGGGATTGGGCTCTGCTCCCAGGGATGAGAGGAAACTGTCTCAAGTTGCACCAGGGGAGGTTTCGGTTGGAGATTAGAAAAATTTCTTCCTGGAAAACATTGTCCAGCCCTGGCACAGGCTGCCCACAGCAGTGATGGAGTGACCATTCATGAAGGGAATTGGAATATACGTAGATGTGGCTCTTGGGGACATGGTTTAGTGGTGCAGCTGGCAGTGTGAGGTGAATTGTTGGACTCAGTATCTTAGAGGTGTCTTCCAACCTAAATGATCCCATGATTCTGTGGATAAAGGGAAGAGCAGGCTATGTGGATAATGCAGAGAACAAGGATAACTGCCCAGAGTTCCACCTCAGTGCTTCAGAAATGGTACCACATCATCTCTTGGGGTGCAAAGCATGGCCCCATGCCCTGCTTTGAAACAAAAAACCTTTCATGTGGTCGCCTTCTCCTGACCTACCTGTGTCCAACACCAAGCCTGGCTGGATTACTTCCACCAGCTAAACCAGCAGAGCAATTTCTTTGGCTCACCAGGAATAAAAAAAAGCTGGTGTTTCTGAAGCTGAAATTTCATCGTGAGTCTCCAGAGATCCCACGCATGAATAATGAAATAATTGTGTGTCCTCACTCGCCGCTCCGGCGTGTTCCCGCCTGTGCAGCGCCGCCGCTGTTCGCGTTTTCCGCAGAGCCGATCCCCACGGAGGAACCGTGGCCCCAGTCCTGGCAAGGGAAGCCCTGTAATCACAGCTGACAACGGGGATGAAGTTTATCTCCCAGCGAGACTTTGGGAAGACATTTCAGCCAGTTCCTTTTTTTTTTTAAATTTAGCTCACCCTGTCCCACTTATGTTTCTTAAACCTTCTTGGCAAAGAGCAAGAGAAGCCCCGTTTAACCCAACCATGGGCAGGAATCACAAATTTCTCTGCATGGACTCACAAGTTAACTCCACAGGTTCACAAAATTCTCTAGGACAGT
This sequence comes from Fringilla coelebs, assembly GCF_963513975.1. Classification (NCBI taxonomy): domain Eukaryota; kingdom Metazoa; phylum Chordata; class Aves; order Passeriformes; family Fringillidae; genus Fringilla; species Fringilla coelebs. The sequence goes on from NC_140066.1 coordinate 35,593,608, forward strand.
GGGCCAGCACTGGAATTTTCTTCCCAGGCCCTCCATGTTCTCCAGTGCACATTGTTGTCACACCCAAGAGCAAGACAGTCCTGTTAATCAAACGTACCTTGGCACTGCAGCTTTATGCCTGTGTTTCAGGCCTTTACAATACAATAAAATTTACAGCTCGTATAATTAAGAATATGCCAGATTAAACAAATTAAGGCTCAGCCTTAAAAGCGAAAGCTCTATCAGATCAAGACATTCATGCAGGAAAGAAATTTCAAATTCAAATCAACAACGTCTGAAGGCTTAGAACACAAAAGCTGTATAGGAGTGGCTGGGAACTACTCTCAGACCTATTTCATAACCTCAAGGTACAATTCATGGCATGGGGCACCAGAAGGTCACAAAGAATAATTGAGTGCAAGGGTTAGTTGGAGATTTGTGGGGAAGCCAAGCTGTTCTAGCAATTTTTTATTTAATTTTTTTTATTCCATGAAAGTAAAAAATAATAACTTGTGCTGAAATTTGCATTCATGAAAGGCTTTTGGTCTCTCTGGTGTATTCCTGGCCAGGAGAGCATGGAGCAGAGGAGAAGGGAAGTTCAAACACCCAGAGGTAGCCTGTGGAAGGAGCCCTCGAGGGATTTGGATTCTATCTCTGCTTGGCTCTGTCTGATATTTGACTCCAGAAGCACTTCCACAACCTTATTTAAGCATTTTCTAGTAGATTTGGGATGAGGCACAGTGCTCCAGCTAGGGCAGAGCAAATTGGGAGTGGAGTATTCAGCCTGTCTTCCACACTCTGATCATCTTCACAGCCTCCTCCTGCCTCCCCCTCAGGTCCTTTCTGCTGTTGGGATGCAGAGCTGGATGCAGTGATCCAGGTGGAGTCTCATGAGAACACAGAAGAGGAGAAGAATCCCCCCCACTGACTGCTGGCCACGCTTATTCTGCTGCAGCCCAGGGTATGTTTGGCTTTTGGGTTGCAAGTGTGTAATATTGGGTCATGTTGAATTTCTCATCCACCAACACCCCAAAATTCTTCTCCTCGGGGCTGCTCTCTGTCCAGTCTCCTCCCAGCCTGTGTTTGGGCTTGGGGTCCTCCTGACCCAGCTGTAGGAACTTGGACTTGGCCTTACTCACCTCCACGAGGTCTGTCCAGGTCCCTCTGGATGTCCCATCCCTTCCCTGCACACAGCTCAGTGTCATTGGCAGACTGAAGGTGCATCAACCCCACTGCCCCTGGCACCAGCAGAGCTGTCAAACAGCACTGGGGCCAGTCCTGACCCCAAGGACACCACTTGCTTTCCACTTGGACATTGGCACCACAACCCTCAGGGTGGGACCATCCAGCCAATTCCATATCCATGCCCACCTGTCAAGTTCATGAAGATAAAATTTCTCAAGGTTCACGTCCCCATTTTTCCTTTACAACATTTTGCCATTTTTCAGATAATAATTTTTTGTTTTCACTCATTTTCTCTTCTTCCACATCAGAATTGGAGCTTTCTAAAGTGCAAAATACTGAGTTTTCAGGCTTTTCCTCCCTCTAGAGTTCTTCACAAGGCAAGAACATGAATGGCAAACAAGATGAACACCAAGTCTTGGAATCCAACACTGAATATTATATTGTGTATCCCACCGTATCAAACAGTAAGAAAAATATTCCTGCTTCATAATAAAGGACACTGATGACAAAAATAAAGGGCTGGAAACAGCACAACCCTAGATCTGTGCAGGAAATTTCCCCCCTTCCTGTTCACCATCATTCTTTGCACACAAAGTTCAATGAACAAAAAGTTTTGCGCTGCTGCAAAATGACTCTACTATAGATTTTTAGAATCATCTGAGACACTTATTTTAAAAAAGCTCCAAGGTCAGCAGCAATCTCCTTCTTCCCATTTGTTCCCCAAAAGCTGTACATGATATTGGCAGTAGCTATATATATTACTGAGTATCTATAAATATAAAAAATATTTGGTTTTGTTTTGAAATCATGTTTCATATGCAGTTTGTGCTCGATTTCAATAAGCATCTAATTAAGATAGATTTTTTTTCATCCAGTGCTCTTGCAAATTCTATTTATTTAGCTGCTTCACATACTGCAGGCTATCAAAACTGCAAGTTCAGCAGAAAGATATTTTCAGGCAAAAGAGGTGAAAGGGGGACCAAGACAAATGATAAATTTGGGTTCAAATAAAGCAGGAATTCTGATGGTATTTAAAGATGCACATTGCCTCTTTAGGTGCAGGTGTTTGGCCCTTTTTGGGGAAGGTGATGGTGAACATGATGGTGCTGGTTGAAGGTTGGGCTTGATGATCTTGGAGGTCTTTCCCAGCCATAATGATTTTTTGTGATTCTGTGATCACATTCCTAGCTTTCCCTTGTCATTCCATCAGCCTGGTGTGAAATTGCTTCTGGGTAACCCACCAAAAGATTTCAAAACAAAACCATTCCTTACTTCTATCCTTATTCACTCATTTGGACCCTCAATGGACTTTTCCCTCACTCCCCACTGGAAGGTGTGGGGGAGAAACAGCAAAACCAATAATGTGGACAGCAGGATTTGCAAGTCCCTATTGGGCTTGGCTAAAAAACCCCAAGACCTGAATCTTGGATTTATGATGTTCTGCAACTGGCTTTTCTATTAGAATAGAATTAAAAAGACTTTATGCTTCAACCACTGAATATTTGCATACGGCAAGTGTGAGTCAGAAAAATAAAAAAATGTCTTACTGATATTCAACACATTGTTGTCCTTGTGCACAAAACTAGAAATTCCACTAAATGTAGCTAAATTTTTCAGAACTTCCAAACCCTCTGAACTAATAATATTTTTGCTGTTTTATAACACCCAGTCTATTTTTCCCATCATTTAAACATAGAAAGAAAATGTCTTACTTCCTTATTTAGCAGACTTGGAAAACCATTATCAATCATCAAAAATATGTATTAGACACATTTATTCCCCTGACAAATTTATGCCAGAAAACTAATAGACTTATTATAGAACCTCTTCCCACAACAACAAAAAAAAATAATCCATAGTTTCATGTGATTCACTCTCAGTCTTACAATTTGGGAAACAAAATCTTTATCCAACAGCACAGCCCTTGGAGCCAATATCTGAGAAAAAAATCTTTTCTCTGTTAATTTCCCATATTGAAAACATCATAAAGGTATTATCATCCATATGACTATCTGAAACTCTAAAAAAGTAACTGTATTAAATGGATTTTTTTAATCCCTGTATGTTCCAGTAATCAGTAAAGCAGATTTAAATCTGGGGTTTTTTCCCTATCATTATTAGGAGAGAAGAAGAGCCATAAAGCCCTTCTTTTGAGGATGTAATTTATTACAAAAGTTTCACCGCAGTTTTGTTTTGGGTTTTGGTTTTTTCCCTCATCTCTGCTGATCAGGATTTGTAATAATACACTTATTGTAGCTGATGTTGGGAATCCATCCTTTGTAATACTTCTTGACATAATTGCAGCTTTTGACACACTCAATCGTGGGATCCTTCTAAACCATCTTGAAAAATATGTTGGTCTTTCAGGTTCGGTTATTCAGCAGTTCAAATCTTATTATACCCATCGACTACAGTTTGTTAATATAATTTCTCCCCATTCCTCCTCTTACATTGTCATCTGGAGTCATCTGTTACAATGTCATCTGCAGTCCCTCCGGGAGCTGCTCCTGGTTCCATGTGCTCCTTTATCTACCTGCTGCCTTTAGGAGCTGCAAACTCCAGCTCCAGAGACGTGGGCTCCCTTATCACACTCCTGCTGACACCCAGCCCTTTAATTCTCCACTCCTTCTGCCTATTTATTTCATCAATATTCTAATGCTTCTCCCTACTGCTCAGCTGCTTAGATGAGCCCCAGTTAAAAATAAAAATAAATAAAAAGGAATGGTTTTTAAACATTTTGAAATTATACCCCAGAAAGAGAGAGGCAAAACAAGTTTTTGATTGCATACCTTTCCCACAGCCAGGTGATTCATATGATTGTGCTTTTCAATTCCAGAATTGCTTTATTTATTTATAAATTTCCACATATTTGAGCATGTAAAAATGCCCAACAATACCATAAAACTTCAACTAGAAGCTATAAAAAAAGGCATGAAGGAGAGAAAAGGAGCAAAGCAAAGCAAAAGGAAAATTCAGTTTGGAGCTGCATCCAAATTCCAGCAGCCAGATTTTTATTTATGACACCACCTCTGCACGATGGCAGCAGAATCAACCTTAATGGGTAATATTACCACACATTCCCCATAAAAACCAACCAGGAGCTGCTTTTTTCAGGAACACCAGGGTCCTGCAGCTCCCACAGAGTTTGGTGGGCTACACCAAACACCTGGAGCTTCAGAAACCCAACCTAACCCTTGTTAGCACAGATACTTCTCCTTCCTCCTGCTTGGCAGTAAAAGATTCACTGGAAAAGGAAATATCCTAGGGAGTAAGAAAGAGAAGTAGCCGTCTCTTTTCCACCTGCAAACGGGCAATTTTTGATTTTCAGGGAGGGATATTGTTGGAATGCTGTACAGAGTCCTTTCTCTGTTCTTCCAGATTTATCTGGTGTTCTCAAATTGCCCTGGGTTCCCGACAAAACTGCTGGCTGGGAATGTCAACACCAAATATCTTCTTCTTAAGAAAGTCTTTTTCTTCTCCAAATCTCTGGAAAATAATAACAAAATATAATAAACCAAACCAAAACAAGCCACAATAAACTAAAATAAAACAAAACAAATCAAAACAAACCAAACGGCAACAAACAAAAACAAATCAAACCAAAACAAAGAAGGAGTTTAGCCATTTCTTTAGGAAAGTACTGTCCATTTCTTCTCTTTTCCACCACATTTTTGAGAGATATTTGACCACGTGTGTCCTTTTAACCCCCTCAAAATCATAACCTGGGTGAATTCATCCACTCCCCTGTTTGCCCAGAGCAGCTGGGGCTGCCCTGGATCCCTGGCAGTGCCCAAGGCCAGGCTGGACACTGGGGCTGGAGCAGCTGGGACAGGGGAAGGTGTCCCTGCCATGGCAGGGTGGCACTGGGTGGGATTTGGGGTCCCTTCCCACCTGAACCATTCCATGATCCATCCTCATTCTGTGGTACAGATGCTTCTAAACCCCGAGAAATTTTGAAAACGTGTTTTGCTGAAATTAGTCTCATCTTCTTGTTACAAATATTTCCATTTTTCACAGTTTAATGATTCCATTTCGTTCCTGCTCTCCTCTGCTGTGTACAAATTCAGTGGCACTCCTGGGAAGAAAGGTATAAAGAGAAAAACTTCTGGATTTGGTTTTTCATATGCATGTTTATAAATCAAGCAGTTTAAAAGTAATATCTAAATAAAAAAGAGATCATAGACTCATGTAATATTTTGGGTTGGAAGGGGCATAAATGCTCATCCAGATCCACCCTCTGCCATGGGCAAGGACACCTTTCATTATCCCAGGGTGCTCCAAGCCCTGTCCAACCTGGTCTTGAAAATAAACATTGGGGCAGGAGAAAAGGGAAAGGGAGAAAAGAAGCTGTAATATTTTAAACTTATTTCCTTCGCATCACCAAATTCTCTCTTGATTTCAAGCTCCACAATTACCACCAGGTTTTGAAAGTTTCTTGACAGAGGAAGACCTTTAATTATATGCAAGATTTTTGAATTCCATGTGGATAAAATACTGATATGCATAATTATTTTGTTTGACCATATTGTAGTAAAGAAGGTTAAAAAATCAACGTAGCCACACACAACCTTCTCCAAACTGCAATTTAATTTTTTCCTGTTAATAGTGGTGGTTCTGTCACAAGTCAACCCTAAAGCAAATTAAAAAATTAATGGATCAGGCATGAGAATAATTATTGTGGAAGAGGCTTGAACTGTGCCTTTTCCAAATAGACCAAAAAAGATTGATGCAGAAATGACCCAAGTGGGCCCTACGAGCTTATTCAATAAGGGTCCACTCAAATTCCATCTGTGAACATTTGGTCGGCCCTTTTATGGCGATGAGGCCATTCCTCCAAGTCCATATTAATTTTTGTGCACATCTGTACACTCACCTAATCCCTACCCACAGCCCACTCCAATTACAATTAAAAGAACAAGTTTAAAATTGGGCAAATTTTAATCACAATTAGTTCTGTTGGGTTATTTTTAAAAAAATTAAATCTATGGAACTTGGTTTTTTTTTTTTTTTTTTTTTTAATTTCCACCTCATCTCAAGAAGAAACTGGTCAGACTGATGAACCTCCAGTGTTGTCCTCATGGATCTGATTTTTGCTTGGATGCAGAACAATAGGAAGAAGCATCACTGGGCTCCTGGAGCTGAGTGAGTTCAGCATTCCAGTGCTGAAAGTATTCCACTGCACAAACCTGGAGTTTACCCTGAGATCAACAAGTAAATTACTGTTTTCAGGCTCTCATTCCCATCCCTGAATGCATACAATCAGCATCATTATTTTAAGCAAACAATTGCAAGGGCTTTAAATAAAAAATGCCGTGTGCACAGCATTTACATTTTAAGTACAGCATATTAATAGGAAGGGAGAAGAGAGAGATGACAACGAGAAATGTCAGCTGGTTTAATCATACTTAATATGAAAAGACTGCTATAACTTTAAGAATGCAGCTTAGCTGACTTTGGAGCTTAGGTTTTTATTTTTCTGCTTTATAGCATGCTTCAAAACTACTTGGACAAATACAAAACAAGAATTACAGTGCACCATAAGTTATTTTAATATCCTGTAGTGGTGTATACTTCCAATGAAATCCCAAGACTATTATTAAGGTTCTGTGTTTGTGTGAAAATGTCAAGTTGTTTCGAGTGACTACATACTCTAAATTATATATAACTGTTACTTTATAGCTAATAGGCACTAAAATTACTTTAAAACAGAAATGTAAAGTTATATTTTCATCCTTTTTGACAGATAATAAAGCTTATTTATGAGATACATTTTCTCAAGTATTAAAATATATAATGTTTACAAAAACATTAAAAATACCAATACTTGATATTTAAGAAAGAAACAGAGCCATCATGTAGATATTTTCCTGGATGTATCCAGCACGAAGCCAAAGAGATGATAACGCAATAATTCCACTCGTGAAAGCCATTTGTTAAACCAGTAAAAAATAAAAAAAGGCAGCGCCTCAAAATGAGATTTAGATGCTTTTCCTCTCCCTGCCCATCATTAAGCTGCAGGTACAAAATCCTTGTGTGCATCCTGGAGACGGAGCAGCGCCACACAACCCCTCCCACCCTTTATTTCCAACCCCAGCCACCGAGCCACCTTGTCTAATTGCTTTGTTGTCCTGGCCCTGCCCGAGGAGGCTGAAGGGAAAAGAAAGTTGCTCCTTTTTACAAGCGCCATGGAAAGGGACCCGAGCAGCAGAGTGATTTCTCCCCCTGTAAACTCCAGTTAGGATGGAGGATTTATGGAAGGGAAGATTGCTGCCGGCGCGATGTACACTTAAGTGCACACACCACCACTAACCCGCCAATTACTCAAGGGCTCAAATAAAAAGGCTTCATATGCAAATTATCCTTGTTTATTCCTCCCGAGCACTTAGTAAATAAAAACAGATAAACGTCGGGATCTGTCTTGTCGCGTGAGAGGTGTGAGGGGCGTCGGGCCACGCTCATCCCGGGATGTTCCCAGAAGGTTGGGAGCTAATTGCCGGCCCTCTGCTGTGATTAGGATTGCCTCTTCTGCTGAGGGGCTGCGCCTAAATTTATGCTCCATAGTTCTGCCGCTCTGCTCTGCGATATTATGCCAAAGCATGAACAAAAGAAAATTACCCTGAAGCAATGGAGTGCCACAACGCATTGTCGCTATTAATCTTTTAGTAATGGCAATGCTAATTTGACATGATGCATAGTAATTTATTAATAGAAATATTTGAAGTCCTAAACTTGAAATATTCTGCGTGGGGAAGGAGGGCTTTGGATGAGGGTCGGGGGGATGCACAGAATTTCACTGCCTCGGCTTTGAGCCCCACCAGCGCCTGCCGAAGATGTGCCCCGATGATGTCTGGGTGTTTTGGCTCCAGCAGCCAATGGCAGTGGAACCCAAATGGGGCCGGGAGCCTCGTGCTGGGCACCAGCCTTGGCCAAGCTCCACAAGCCCAGAGCCAGGCGAGGACGGAGCCGTAGCGCCTTGGCAGAGGCGATGGTTGCCAGGCGCTGGTCGGCAGGGGATGCTCCTGCATCAACCAGCTCGCTGTTTTCTGGGAGAGGGGGGCAGCTGGGGCACAGACCCCCGGGGCCCTGGGCCCTGCTGCCCAGCCTTGGTCTCGGCAGGAGGGCACAGCAGGCTGCTCCCGGGCATCGGCGCTCCTACAAACTGTTTGGCCGCGGTTATAAAAGGGCTAATCCGTGTTCACATCGCACGGGCTTTGTTCCTTCTCCCGAGCCATCATTAACTATTAATCGGGGGTGGGTTTCTTCAAAGGTCTGCTCCATTTGTTGTTTGCTCTTGGAAAACAGGAGCCCGTTAAGGATGCAGGAGAGCGGCGGGAAGGCAGGGGTGTTTGTCAACATGGTAATGGTCATATTAAAAAGTAAATGTGATTGAAAATTTAAAAAAAAAAAAAAAACAGCAAACAAGCAATAAGGGGAAAAGGAAGGTGTGGGGTTTTTTTGACGTTAGCTGGCCAGAAAACTGCAGGAGAACTCCACAATTTCTTAGGAGAGCAGCTCTGGAGAAATGGGGGAAGCCTTAAATTCCACCTGTCTGATTAATGTCAAGGCTACATTCGATCTACATTGGTAGCACACATGAATTTCATGTCCCCAGACCTTCACAGGAGTCGATGGAACAAGAGCCATTATTTATTGGCAGTAATGGCCACCAGCCAGGCTAGAACCTGGGACAATACATTAACAGCAGCGTGATGTCTTGGGAAAAGGGGGCCATTAATGCAGGTCGCCTGCACTGCAGAGTGGAGACTGGATCAGGTGGAAGCCATCAAAAACTTCTCAAACTGGAAACAAGCTGAATTCAAACCTTGCTGCATCAGCTAAGAGAAAATTCTTGTCGGTCTTCTGTGGCCTGCCATTCTCAGCATCCTCCCAGGGTCATTTCACCACACTTGTGTTTGGCTTTTTCAAGTTTCTTTTCAGGTCTCATACAAAATGATAATCAGTGGTTTGGCTTGTTTGGTAATGGGAGATGTTTTAGTACATTTTGAAGTAAGATCTTCTGGCAATGTATTGCTTCTTCCTCATGCTCACAATTCTCTTTCACTGTAAATAACATTATCAAAGCGCATTAGTTCAGAATATTAATGGTGCATCTCCAAAACTGAGGTGAGGATCTTTCCCAGCAGATCCAAAGCAGCTGCTGGAGACATTTCCATGCAGAACCAGTAACTCCTGACACTACCAGGAGTGGAGCACCACCCACACCCCAAACAGGGTTGCTCTGTGCATTAGCATCCCATGTGGCGCTGCATATTCCCACAGCACAGCCGGTGAAAATTTCCCATTTATGTTCTGTCAGATTCTCCACACCCAAGGAGTGGGAGAGGCTTCTGCACTCTGAGCAGGACCATGTTAGCACCACCCTGTTGAGCGATTTATTTGTTTTTTAAGAAGTGTGAAGTGCCTGTGGATACTTTTTAACTTCAGGCACTGGAAGACTTCATTTATAACCCAATATCTTATTACTTGACTTTCCTAAACTCTCTTTTCCTTTTGTTGTTTCAATTTATCTTATATCACCACTCAAGCTCGACAATGATAAAAAATAAAGGTGTTTTCTTTTGTCATGTAGAAAATGTGATTCATTCGTTGTCTTTAACAGGCCTTCAGACCACCAGACATATGTTCAATGTTTGGCAGCAATAAAAAAAACCCAACAACAGAAGCTAAACAAACATATATATTTGTAAGGATTATAAATCAGCGCAAGTTATTCTGGCACTACTTTATATAAGACATTAGTGGGAGTATATTTGAAATATTGTGTGCAATTCTGGTCACTATATTACGGGCAGGACATTGCCGAGATTGAAAAGGTGCAGCGGAGGGCAACCAAAATGATTCAGGATTTGGAAGATATGAATGATGAAGACAAATTAGCTGGATCCAGGCTGTGTTTTTTAAGGACTGGGTTCTGGGGGATGCTGGGGGGGATGTCCTGCTCGGGCACCCCTCTGAGGATGCTTCCCCAGCCCTGGGAGCCCCCCAGGACAGCGGGAGAACGGGAGCTTCTCGCGCGGCCGCGGCTCAACGAGGAGTAAGTGGACTGGCAGCTACAAGTTGTGGGGGTAGTAAATAATTCAGAGGCATGAAAAAACTGACAGGGAGGAAATTATCCATCCATTCATGTACTGAATTTAAGATTAGAGGAGCTAAAAAACGCCGCACATAAAGTAGTGCTAAAAGCAAAATATTGCCTTTCAGTAAGGAAAGCGTATTTTTTCTAACTTTTTCCCTAAGATGGGGGAAATGAAAGGCTCCTTTTTGCACCTGCAAAAAAATGACTTCTGCTACGGAAAGGAAAAAAAAGGAAGCTGTATACAAGAGTGGAGGGGGATATGAAGGTGAAAGGGTAAATTCTGTTCATTGCAAGACATGCTGCTGACCTGGAGGTTGTTGGTACAACCGCGCCACAGGGACACCGTGCCAGGGCTGCACGGATGACCCAGCAAAGAAAACTTCTCCTGCAGAGAAAAACAGTCAGAAGCAATCCCTTGTTCTCAACTAACTGTAGGAAAGGCAGTAAATCCCAGAATTAGATGCACTCTATATATCTTTTCCTTTCCTTTTGTTTTGGAGCTCAGATAGATGTCCAAACAGCAAGGAGAGCTCAGTCCAATTCAAAGAGAGGAGGAAGGGAAAATGCTAACATAAAAATATCTGTGTCTTTGGTTATTTACAAGAGAAAAATGTCCCTCACTTCACTCTAAGTACAGTTTATTCACACCACCTGCTCAGGCATAAGGGCCTGAGGAAGTAACAGTTTAATGGAACATGACAGGTGGTTGGAATTCTTCTAAAATATCTTTATTCCATTTTTTGTTTAAAGAAAAAAAAAAAAACCATGAAAAATAAGCATGAATGTTTGCTTATAGAATCACAGAATCCTAGAATGGTTTGGCACTGAAGGGACCTTAAAGCTCACCCAGTGCCACCCCTGCCATGGCAGGGACACCTTCCCCTGTCCCAGGTGCTCCCAGCCCTGTCCAGCCTGGCCTTGGGCACTGCCAGGGATCCAGGGGCAGCCCCAGCTGCTCTGGGCACCCTGTGCCAGGGCTGCCCACCCTGCCAGGGAGCAATTCCTAATTCCCAATATCCATCTAAATCTACCCACTGTCAGCTTAAAGCCATTCCCTGTGTCCTGTCCCTCCATCCTTGTCCCCAGTCCCTCTCCAGCTCTCCTGGAGCCCCTTCAGTCTCTTCAAGGGACTCTGAGCTCTCCCTGGAACCATCTCCTCCCCAGGTGAGCCCCCCCAGGTGTCCCAGCCTGGCTCCAGAGGGTCTCCAGCCCTCAGAGCATCTCCGTGGCCTCCTCTGGCTCATTCCAGCAGATCCACATCCCCCAGTTCTGGTTAGCCCAGAGCTGGCTGCAGGGCTGCAGGCTGGGGGCACCCCAGGGGACAGGAGGGGACAATCCCCTGCCCTGATTGCTGTGTTGGCCCTGCAGCAGGAATGGGGGTGGGTGAAGTCCCTCCTGAGGACCAGGACCTGCCAAGCTGCTCCTGCCTGTGGAGGGTCTCATCCCACCCTGTGGCTGGGCAGCCTGCAGCAGCCCCCCTGTAATGTCACCTGTCCCTTTTGCTCTGCCACCAACTCTCAGCCTGGAAAAGCACTCAAGGCTCTCATTAATTAAGCACATTTCTATGCAGTTCCTGACACCTGACAGAGTACAAAGTGTTCCAATCTACCCTACACGGGGCAATCTCAGCTTCCTGCTCGTGGAGTCAGGAATCACCGAGGCTAAATCAGTCCTGTGACTGATGTGTGGCGGAGGCTCACGACATTTAAGGATAATATCTGACTTCGAGGGATAAATATTCCACGTCTCGCTCCTGTGCACTACTCAAAATGCAGAAAAGAGAGCTCTGTGTGCTGGGAGATGGGAGGCAGGAGCCTGAGAAAAGAAAATGACTTTAAGGAGACGAGAGTGTGACCTCGGCGTTGGCCAGTTCAGGTAATTTTCACCCTCCAGCAGGACTGTGCCATGTCAGAGGCCAAATTACAACCCATCTGGTCAGTGAGACTTGAAGCTCAGGAGATTTTGTGAAGAACAGAAAGCTCCAAGAGCTCTATATATCTGTCAAGGGCTAAATTACGTTATGGATGAGAATGGACTTCAGTTTGGGACAGTTCAGAGACCTTTAAGTGAAATTTTCCTACCTAGGCAACACCTGCTCAGCTCCAATCCTTTGGAGAAAACTACAGCTACAATTTTGAAGGCAAACATATCCCATTTTTAAATACCACTTTATTTCCTACCTTTTTTGTTTTGTTTTGTTTTTCATGTAAGACAAGCTACATCCATCATCTCAGCCACAGTCACTTTAAAACTTTGTATGTAAGACATCATTTATTTTCTTTACGGGGAATTTTTCAGGAAGATGGATAAGGAATATTCATACTAATAACTATTAACAGGAGCCAATACCTTAAAACATAGCCAGAAAACTGCATGGCTCAGCCCAGAAACTCCTGTAGTATTTAATACATCCAGAGATGGATGATCCTACTAGGATAAAAATGTTCTAGCAAGAAACTGCATGGGATTTTTTTTCTCCAAGATCTTTCATCCAATGGCTCATATGCCTCTGTACCTGTAAGAAACACAAGGAAGGAGTCCATGATACAATAAATCACCACTCAAGGGACTTTCCAGCCTAGCTGGAAGCCCATTTAGGAGAAACAAAATGTTCCTACATCAGCTATCCCAGGCCTTGCCAGTTGTACAGCTTCCCAGCTTCCACCAGGAAGCTTATTTGACTTTGATTTCCCACTTCCAGACTAGAATTCCATAGGCAGAATTACTATGTATGCCATGGGTGAGACCCTGGAATAGCTTAAACAAACCCAGCACAATGTAAAAGCAAATCAGTAATCTCATGTGATATTTAAAAGCTAAACTATATTTAGGTAATGCTATTTAACTCATGTAATATGACAAATATATTTGAAGAGTATATTTATACTGTAATCCATTGATTTCCACAACAGGGATGAATTAGCCTTGCCTCTCTTAAGCAAATAAAATAAACATTGTGCTCAATCTTTAACTTTCAAGCTAAGCATGTTCCAGCTCCAACATTCCTGTTGCCTGCGCAGCCAAATAGATTTATTCTCTGATGTCATTTTTCTCGTGTCATTTTGGAATTTGATTGCAGCATATTTAAAATGTTGGTTGCAATCATAACAAAGTGCAGCATTTAAAATGCATTCAACACACACATTGTCCTTGCGGGGAACGGTTATTTGTCTCTGTCCTCTGAGGAGGAACATGGTATGATGAGCAAAACCTGGTGTAATAAAGAAGAATGATGTGGAAAACCCCACAGAAAGAATGGCTCTTTATTTCTTAAATTAAATATGTTTGGGGGTGTTAAATATCTTATCGGATACAGTTGGAACAAAACTGTTAGACAAATAAAGTCGTGCTTGCTATTCCATCCAACATCCTGAACAAATACAGGGAAACCTTCCCATATGAATAATTGATAAAGGATTAAAACTGTTAAAAGCATATATTTTCCATGCACCAAGGGTACTTCTCTAATAGGTTTCCACTGTGATAAGCAAAGTACATCTCCTGCTTCATAATTTCAAGATAGTTTTCGATATTAAGTGAAGATTTTTTTTTTGTTTTAATATTTTTTGCCGTTCTTTGCGACATGAGTCATCCAGGTTCACTCTGCTCAGAGTAAAAGTAGAGAGAGAAATAAGCCACAGCTTTGGGAAGGGTGGCAAAGACAGAAAGGGAAAACATCCCCGTTGAGGAACAGACACTAAGGGAGCACTGGGACGCTGCAAATTACCCAGCTCAGCTCTCAGTCCTGGATACCTGAATATTGTTCTTTGATAATGTGAGAAAGTTGTACATTTTGTCCTAAAGCAGTCATAAATTTAATCCAATTTAACAGAAAGAAAATAAGTTTGTGAAGCAAGCAAGGCGAATCACAGAATAGTTGAAGTTGGGAAAGCCCCTCTAACACCACCAAGCCCAAACATTCCCCACCACCTCCAAGGCCATATCCCAAAGTTCCACATCTGCAAGGCTTTTAAATCCCTCCAGGGATGGTGGCTCCACTGTTCCCCTGGGTGACTTGTGCCAGGGCTGGACAACCTTTTCCATGAAGAAATTTTCCAAATACTGAGCTTAAAGCTCCTGTGGTGCTGAAGTCAGGAGACAGCTGGCTGCTCTTCCACAGCAGAATATGCCTTCCTGCTGCTCCACTCCCTCCTTGAAATCATACATGGGAAATACTCCCCTGGCCCCACACTCCACTGGATTTTATTCCACTATATCCAAAATTACTATCTTTGTAGCAAAGCTTGGTTTTATTCTTTTGATACCAAAACAGAAGTGGTTGTGCTGGAATTGTAAGGCAAAAAGAGATATTTTCCCATAACCAGGCTTGGATACTGCTTTAAAATAGAAGAGCAGAAAATCCTGGAGTGCCTGCTTTGATTAGCAGGATACTGCTCTGAATTTTGGCTTGGCAGTTAAGGGTCACAACAATGCTATTGTCTTGTTTAGTGGGTCCCACCAATGAGTGTTGATTTTGGGTGATTTGGCAGTGAGAGGAGAACCAAAGGTCACAACTGGACCCCAGGGATTTCACTGGGCACCCTTCAGCTGTCCCTGTACTTGAACCACCTCTGGGGTCACCATTCCTGCGGCCATGGCTTTGGCTACAACCACTTTACTATTGAAATAAACCTGGAGCACACAGGCAAACCAGCACAGATGATAACAGCAGATTTGTTTCAAAAGCCCATAGAAACCAATCTTTTTTCCCCAGACCACCATCAACTCCCTAAAAGAAGAATTCAGATGAACTGGAAATGTGCAGAGCATTTTGAAAAACAAATGAACAAAAATGTTTGGTGATCCTTCACCCAGCTTATGCTGCTTAGGAAAACTTTCAAACTCATAGAGAAAATCACTTGTAAGTCAACATTCTAAATGCTCCTCCCTATAAAAAGGGGTGAGTGAATTTCTTTTGTAGACTTTTGGACTAGAGAAACCTTGAAGTGAGGTGCAGCCTGGAGCTGGAAGGGGCTTTGAAGACATTGGCATCCCACATTCCAGGCTGGGAAGCAGCAGCAAGTGCAGCCCAACTGATTTTAACTGCAGTGACAAACTTCATGTGGGAAAGCCTGGGGAAAGCCCAGCTTAAAGGGCAGAGCTCAAGATACAGGCAATTGAGGTTAGACCTGATGGTCTTGGAGATCTTTTCCAACCTTGATTCCCTAAGGGTTCTAATTCTGGAAAGCATTTGGGGTCAGCTTTGCTGATTTCCTCCAAGTCCCTTCTCACCCCCACCAAGGGAAGTTCCAGACCCTCTACCAGGACTCACACACAGGAGCTCCAACACCCCACATCTACTGGAAACACCTCAAGATTTTGGGAATAAATAAAATATGCAGTGCCCCTTTAAAAATCCTAACTTGCCTTCCAACACACACACACACACACAGAGGGAAAAAAAAAAAAGTAACACAGGAGCCTTCAACTCTGAGTCTATTTGTTGTGCACGAGTCATCCCACACTCCGAAAAGAGCTAATTTTTTTAGCATCCTTTGCTTTCAAAGCAAGCAACTAAATGCAGAAAAGTGGGGCCTCCCCAAGGGACTGCCTCCTCCCTGTGATGCACATCGCCTGCAGCTAACATGCAAGTAGGACAGACACAGAACTTGAAAATCCTCCACCCTGCAGACGACTCCATGAAAGACAAAGAGAAAAGGTTGTTTGGCATGCAAAAACCGGCTCCCCGCGGCCGGGGGGGCTCCCCTGCACCTCCTGGTTAGTGGCAGCAGCAAATCATTTGTAAATAGAGCTGGGAAGAGACCTGCGAGGGCATCACTAGGGGTGGGTCAAAAACTGGGTGGCCTTAAGCACTGGGTATTCCAAATGCCAAGGAAAAGTGAGGTCCTGGATGTGACCCAGCATGGGGGGTTCTGTTGGGCTTTCTGTTGGCCACTCACCCAAATTTATCAAATTTACTGGGGCAGAGTTTGTCTGCCCACAGCACCACAGCCCATTTCCTCCCCAGCCTTACATTGCATAACCACTTGCTGCGAGGAAGGTCTTAAATAGGCAGGGGGAAAGAGGAAAAGGGAGTAAAAGGAAGAAAATAAAAAGCCCTGGTACAAAATATATGCAGAATTTGTTTTCCAATGAAGGTCTAATAGGGCTACCTCTTAAGTCTGGATATGTAAAAAATTGCCCTTTTCACAGCTGATAAAATACAAATTAATCCTTAGAGGATTTAATATGTGCCTATTTATTACTTTCAAGTATGAAAGTACTGCTGCAATTAATATAGCCAGCACTCCTGTATGCGCTGCTCCGTGGCATTGTCTTTGAAACAAGAAATATATGCAAAGCTTTCATATACAGATATGTACAGAAACACACACACACACTCACGAAATGAATATATTTCCCCTTAAAATCTGCAAAAGCGAGTGTTGATGCTGTGCTTTTTCAAAGGCTAAACATCCAGCATGCCTCTGTTGTTCCACTGCTGCTGCTGGAGTCCATGTGAACTCCAAAGCTTTAAATTAAGGTGTCTTATGGGTTTATTCTAAGTGTAAACATTTTAAAAATAAAGAAACATTTTTCTTTTTCTTCACAGATTAATGTTTGTTTAATCTCCAATCTTTAAATTTTTAATCTTTTTCTTTTTCTTTTTTCCTAAGTACTGTTCCATTTATTGCCTTGTCTTTCCAAAATTAACTCATGGCATGCCAACCCCAAATTCCCAGTCAAACCACTTGTGCCTGTCTTCAGACAGCAGAGTTGTCATTTTAGAAATTTCTGACTCAATTCGCTGTAAAAAATATTCTTTACTTGCCAACACCTATGCACATATATTTATTTTTTTCCATCTATTTAGCATATATTGGCCAGGAGACAAGTTTCTGGTACTTTGCACACTTTAAACATTGCTGACTTTGAAGTGAAAGTGAAAAGGATCCATATTATAATGATTAATTTTGAGGGCAATATTCAAAAATTGCTATTACTCGTGCAGATATGTCAGATACTCAGGCGTGTGCATGCTTGTCACCCTCATATATATCAATATATATGTGTGTGTGTGTACATATATGGATTTAAATAATAATAATAACAATAACCTTCAGGTCATTTCTTTATATGCCACGGCTTCAAAAATTTTTTGGCGGAAAGGGAGAAATGACAATGATTCCATTTTTATCCTTCGGTAATGAATCCCCCAAATTACCATAAGCCTTGTTCTTTAAGTTCAGGCTAATGAGTCCCATTTTATTCATATTTTTTGAACGCTCGACTTTGTGTTTGATAGTCTCCCTTTGTTTATTCATCACCAAAGTCTATATAATTTCCTGCGTTGTCCCACGTTTATTTACAATCTCTCCAGCAATATTTATTTAGGGTAAAAGACCACCTTGGCAGGAGAGGAGGAGAGCAGCTCTCCTGCATGCCGCTGCCTCTCCCGTCCCATCTCAGCCCATGGAGCTCTTTTGACAGACAGCATGAAAAAAAATCTGCATAAGGAAAAGTAACTGACAGCTGGGGTCAGACTCTCTCTGTTTAATGACACTGCCAGTTACACATTTTGAATTGTTTAAATATGAGTCTACAGCTTCAACGATCATCATCTCACTGGTTCCACTTTTCATACCCAACAGCCAGGAAAGTGACACGTAATTACACACTTACTGATGGTATCGCCGGGGCCGATAATTAAAACTGCCACGGGAGGATTGCTATTGCGAGGCTACAGCTGGGATGTTGTCAAGAGGTAGAAACTCCAGCAGCTTTTAACGCTATCTTCTTACAGGTGGACCACGGTGAAGGAATAGAAAGGCCTCAGCACATCATTCACAATGTCTCGCACAAATGAAGAAAATCTATTAACAATCCAATAAGTGAAATACAAACACGCTGACCCAAGGGTTAAACTGTCTGCACGGACGGCGCGTGTTGCATTGTTCTTTTTTTATTTTCCTTTTTGCCTTTTCGGATGTGTTTACAGGGAAAAGAAAAAAAAAACCCAACAAAACCTAAACCCTGCTGGAATATTTTGCCACCTTTGGTAGCACAAAGGGATGTTGGGTGGGCAGCACAGGAACGAGCCCTGTTTATTTCCAATGAGCTGGATGAGTAACTGAGCTCAGGGACAAGGCACGAATGAGCTGCCAAAGATAAACACGGGAGAAAACACGGAAAGAGCTCGTTTTGTACTGTAGGTTCTGTTAAACAGAGGTTTGCATCCTGCCTTGGCAAAAACAGAGCAGAGGAATGACGGGCCAGCAAGGCAAAGCCAGAGAAATCAGCACAGCCAAGGGAAAGGAGCACTCAATGGACAGCCCAAATATGGGCAAGGTTTGCCATTGGTTTGATGCTTCTCTCTTGATAAACCACCCCTCACTTTCTTCTCTTTCTCCTGTGATGAATAGAGATTAAAATATGAGCAAATTCTGAGGGAATTACCCTCTGCACTGTACTTGGTGGTGGCTTTATTTCAGATTTTCCCAGCGCACTTACCGAGTTTTATGGAAACAACATCAGAGGAGGAATGCAGGTGACAGCCTGACCTTGCAGGGCTGGGAGCCACTGCCAGCACCAGCTCCACTGGCACTTTGCTCGTGTCAGGCCCCTCACACACAGCCATGGACAGCTGGGATTCACTGGGACCTCGGCTCTGAGCCATCCTGGGTTGAGGTGAAACATTTTGGCACAAGAGCAGCTCCACATTTGCAGGTTTGATCCCCAGCTACCGGACTCAGCCATCTCCTGGGCTTCAGCTGGGCTGTGGCCAAGGCAGCCTCACCTCCAGGCTTCCCACTCAGCCCCTCTGGCTCCAGAGGAGAGGTGTGCTACCAGCTGCCATCCACAGGCAGCTCCCTCGTGCTCCCATGGCCGCAGGAGCTCTCCTGGCACTCTCCACGTGCTCCTTTCTCCTGTTCTTGGCCAGTGTCCCCCTTTCTGCCTGCATGAAATGTCCCCAGCAATCTCAGAAGCAATAACAAGGACATGTATCCCCAGGTAGTCTTAACGAGCCTCTCCCAGCTGGCCTTGGTGAATTTATAGATGCAGAGAAAGCCATGAAGAGGAGGCAGAGAGTCAAAAGGATGAATCCTCAAACACCAGAGGAGTCAGACAGGTAAGAATCCCAGAGGTTGGAAAAGACTTTTGAGATGACAAAACCCAACCTGTGCCTCATCTCCACCTTGTCCCCAGCCCAGAGCCCTGAGTGCCACCTCCAAGTCTCCTGGGTCACCTCCAGGGATGGGCACTCCAAACCTCCCTGGGCAGCCCCTTCCAAGGCCTGACAATCCTTGCCACGATGAAATTCCTCCCGATGTCCAGCCTCAAGCTCCCCTGGTGCAGCCTGAGGCCATTCCCTCTTGTTCTGTTGGCTTGTTCTTCTTCTCTCCCTCTCTGCAACCATTTCTGCACAGAAATTCCACATACTCCACTGCAGCATGTTGCATAATAAAAAGAAAAAGAAACCCAAACAACTTCTGCTTCTGAATTGCTGCTAAATTATCACTTATTTTTTCTTATTTTTCTGCCAGTCTTGAAGGTCTTCTGCTCATCCCAATGTGCCAACCCTATTGCCTGAATCGAAATGGTGTTTCTTGACTCTTGATGTGCTCAAGACTGTTTGCCTAAAATCTAGGTGTCCTTTGCCATTGAATTATCTAGTTCTTAAGTAAAGAACACAATCTTTCTAAGACTTAGGAAATTAAGATCTTGAAAATACCCACTTCATTTCCCTGAGCTGATTTATTTTTTAAGCATCAGTGCTGTATATTTAATTTTGGGAACTTATAAAATATTTCTGCTGAAACGTTTGCTGGGAATTTCCAAGTTCCAGGCCACTTTGGGTATTTTGGAAAATCAGATTAGTAAAGAACCTTGAATTTAAGTGCTATAAAACATATTTAACTGGAAATTATGACAGAACTAAGGCCAGTTCTCTGTGATTTGAGTATTTGCAGTGAAATAGACACACAAGTCCAGTTGTTATTCATGTTTAGTGCTGCAAAGTACTGAAATCAATATTAGTATTTTTTTCTAGACATTGTCCTTCTGTTTCTCAATTTCAGTTTCTTCCTTAATGCTCAGTAAACTCTTACTATAAAGTATTAAAATAATTTTAAGGAATATGTATTACCTTCCTTAATTGAAAGCTCACATCTATGATAAACAAAAATATAATTATAAATAATACCTATTAAGGATTTTTCTACCCCATGGACAAGGCAATACTCTAAAACCACCAGCCAAGCAGAAGTTAAACCATCTATATTTTAATATATTTATATTTACTTACAACACTTCTCTTTTCATGGAAATTTAGCACCTGAAATTCAATCCCATTGAGATGAAAGGATGATTTAAAATCACCTTAAGCAGCAGCATCATTTCACTCTGCAACACCTTTCCTAACACAACAAAGTCGCACTTTCCTTCTACAAAAGTCCTCAGTTTTTTGGTTTTTTTTTTAATTTCAAACAAATATTTGATAATCAACCAGTGTTGGCTGCAGATAAATGTTATTCTGCAGGGTAAATGTTATTCTGTGGGATAAATGAGGCAGATCTCCCACTCTCCAAGGACAGAGAGGCACCTGGATGCTTTCTCACATGCAGGGAACAGGTCCTGATGAAATGTTGGAGCAGACCAGGTGAATGTGTATCCCAGACAAATCTGGGCATCACCAAAACTTGCACAGCCCCACCAAGTGTTTTGGCATCCTCACCTGCTCCAAAGGAAACCACCAAACCTTGGGTTCATGGGATCATGGAATTACAGGACAGTTTGGGTTGGAAGGACCTCAAAACTCACCCCATTTCACTCCCCCACATTCCGCTGGACCAGGCTGCTGCAAGCCCTGTCCAGCCTGCCCTGATGTGGCAGACACACCTTCAGAGGGAGGAATTTCTTCTCAATGCCCCATCCCACCCTTCCCTCTGGCAGTTTGGAGCCATTCCCCCTTGTCCTGGCACTGCACACCCTGAACTCTCAAAAGAGCAGGATTTCATCTACAAAAATGCCAGGCTGTGTGCACTGCCTACAGAAATCTGGGATTTTTCCACGCTGGAAGAGTCTGAGAATAAAGAGATGGTTGCTCTGGATGGCATCAGAGCACTCCTGAAGAGGTAAAATTGAACACCATCACCCCTGCTCTTCATCACTGCCACTTCACAGACTGCACCTAAAAAATGACACTGGGGAAACAGCTCAGATTGAGTTTCCCAGTCTGGTACACACCTAATTCACACCAGAATGAGGAATGACAGTGGTGACTCATTTTGTGCAAGGGTACCAGTGCATCTGGAGAGGTGGCACTGTGCAAACACAACAAGGGACAGGCACAGCCACTTCAGCATCACTGCCTGTGCTGCCACAAGGAAGTCTGGAAAGAGCCTAAACCACTGCAGTAAGGAGAGAGAGAAGGGAAGGGAGGTGAGGGAAGAAGGGAAGAAAAAAGTACCAATCACCTGTGGGTAGAGTCTGATAATTAATGATTAACTCTGATAAACAAGATTTGAAAAAATACTATTAAGGTTTTTAATTGCAAATTTTGATAGTATAAGCAAAACTATTCCAAACTGATATCTTACAGTACTCCTGAGCAGTGAAATGTGAAAACTGATGGAAATGCAATTGTTGGAAACAAAATAGAGCAAAGACATAAGAAAAGATAATTTTGGAGGAATGAGAAATGTGTGGCAAAGGGGTTACTCTGTATGGACAGATGTCATGGAAAGGTCCAACCAACACAGCCCTGCTGGGATGGTGCTGCCTTGGAGCAGTGCCAGTTTATAGAGCCTCATCATCTCACCCTAAACTTCACTCAGATTTGATTCTTGAGTCCTGAACCACACAAATTCAATAATCACCACAGTTTCTGGGTGAAGTAGGCACACAGCACCAAAAAAAGCCTTTTTTTTTTTTCCAGCTGGATTTAACTGGCAGCAGTACAGGAATGGATAGAGCAGGAACAGAGCCATGGAAGCATTGCTGGGTGAACTTCTACCCACATCCCTACCAACACATCTTCACTCCAGCTGGCAACACCCAGGGCTCCAGCCCAGCCTTTGGAGCAGCTCTGGCACACATGGAAGTCCCCATGGGAGCAAGGCAGGGGTACTGAAAGTTCCCAAGTCCAATTTCCACTTGTGGGTTGAACCTTGGCTCATGCCTGGCCCTGCAGAAGTGAAGGATGACACAGTGGCCTGTGTGCCACCAGGGCTGGGCCACCTCCCACTGACAACGTCCTGCTCACGACATGAGCCTGGGACTGAGCTGGGACCGCCTGGGGGACACAGCCACAGCCAAGAGGAGCCATGTCCCATCCTGGGGGACACAGCCACAGCCAAGAGGAGCCATGTCCCATCCTGGGGGACACAGCCACAGCCAAGAGGAGCCATGTCCCATCCTGGGGGACACAGCCACAGCCAAGAGGAGCCATGTCCCATCCTGGGGGACACAGCCACAGCCAAGAGGAGCCATGTCCCATCCTGGGGGACACAGCCACACAGCCACACCCAAGAGGAGCCATGTCCCATCCTGGGGGACGCAGTCACAGAGTCACAGCCAAGAGGAACCGTGTCCCATCCTGGGGGACACAGCCACAGCCAAAAGGAGCTGTGTCCCATCCTGGGGGGACACAGCCACAGCCAAAAGGAGCTGTGTCCCATCCTGGCACTGAGCTCAGCACTTCCCAAAAACCCACACAGCTTTCAGGTGTCACCTCAAATCCATCCTAGAATTCCCACCTGTGTTTGGTGGATTCCCATCCAAGACCAGCCTCTGGAAATTCAGTTTTAGAGACACAACCCAGCATGGACTTGTCCAAATATGTTGATCCCTGGGCAAGCTGGAGGCTCTTTGATGGGTAGGGAGCATCTGCACTTTTTTATTTCTGACCCTGTGGAAGTGCTTAAAACTCAGCTTATTTTCTGCTTTCTTAAAATAACCATTATTCTCCAGCTTGCCCATGGAGCTCAGAAGATGAGCAATAATAAACACACACTCATCCTTCAGTCCATAAATATCAGCTCCTTCCCAATCCCTGGCTCAGAGGTGGACCTCAAAAAGAGCAGGTAATTCTGCTCTGCTGTCATCTGTTTCATATCCACCACGTGCCAAACCTTGCAGCAGCACAAGAGGATATTTTATTAGCTGATAAGCTGGACTGCTATTCACTGAGGAAGAAGATTATCAAACAAATTACACTGAGAACCAATAATAGGGGAAAGGTTAATGATTTCTGTAAGCCACCAAATTCACCCGCCCCTGTAGTTTACTAAGAAAATTAGGGTTTCTTCATGCTGAGCTTATGGGAACACTTCACCCATATTTCAACCCTTCTTTCCTCTGAGATCTTTGACATCACTGCTTTCTTGCTGGAGAATTTACATTAAGGACAATTATAAAACAAAAATATACCACCATTCAGGAAAATATACAACTTCTTATCAGAGGGATGTGGATGTTCTTCTTGCCAGTCTACAGACATGGAGATTAAATTTCAGAGAGAGATTTATTTTGTGCTATTGTCCTGTTATCCACCAGAGGATTGTGCAATGCAAGTAATCTGATCAGAATAATGCATAGGGACATATTTCAGAAAACCAATAATTGTGGTAACGTTGAGCTCTGCTAGGTGCCAAAATAAAGTCCAAAATCACTCTCCCTCTTTTCCACAATTCCTTAATCATGGCATCATAATGTGCTGCTCTGTTGTCCATTAAAGCCACAAGACTGAAGTAATCAATGCTGGACATTTGGAGATTTATTGTAATTTTAGATCTACAGCACTTCTGCTGGCTGAAAAGCAAAATTATAGTTTATAGGTGTGCCATATCTTACATTTTACAGCTTTTACTCCTTTAAGCCGTCTTGGTGTGGGTTTTTCTTCTTGGCTTGAGGTTTTTTTTCCTTTCCACCTGAGTGCTGCAGGCTTTTTTATGATGTTAGGAAGCAGTTAAGGCAAACAACAGAAAAAATTACTAAAACTGACTGTATTTAAATTCTGTTTACTTCCTTAACCTCTTGACTTACCTATACAAAAAGTAATCTTTCATAAACAAGTCCCAAACAAAATCATTGCCTATTTTACTTTCCTTAAACCCTTGTGGAATAAGCAGAAATTGTAACAAGATCCTTTTGACCATTTTTTATTCCGCTCATATTTGCAATGATTTTATAACTGATGCTTGCTTTGCCTCTCCACATTATCACAATCAGTGCATCCTGGGATTAAAAACCATTTAGGGCCCAACTCTTAAAGAAACTCCCCACACAGCAGTATAATGAACACTGTTCCTTTTTATTGTTGCTGGCTTTATTGATATGCCAAAGGCGCCGCTAAGCTCAGTCCTTCCTCTAAAAACAAAGGACTGATCCACTTCCCTTCATGGCTCTGCTACAGAGACAGCACAAAAGCTTTGGGGAAGGCAACCCCACACGGCCAGCATGGGGCTGGGGCAAACGTTTCACGTGTCTCAAGATGAATGTTCATGAGTTTTCTTTCATTTTCAAGAACGTGTCAGCACAAATTATCAGGAAATCATGAAAGGCTTGGGTTGGAAGGGACCTTTAAGGGTCATCCAGCCCAACCCCTCTGTGATGAGCAGGGACATCTTCCACCAGCCCAGGTTGCTTGGGTGGTTTGAATGAATTCACCATTCCCTAATCAGCTGTTTGAGGGGTGGAGGGGCAAGGCAATTCACCACCACCCTCAGGAATCCATCCACATCCTGGTTCCAGGACAGCTGGTGGCATCCCCCTGCTCCTGCTCCTGCTCCATCCCTGAGGCTGCAGATGAGGTCCTTCAACTCACCACCAAGGAGCCGTCCAAGTTCAGGGGATTGCTTCACTGTGTTCTAAACCTCAAGGGATTACAAAAAACTGCCAAAGGATATTCAGAATAATAATGGATTCAGCAGGTGCTTGCACAGAATGAGCTTAATCTTGTCTTGGATGTTCACGTGACACAGAGACCAGAATGGGGCTCACATGAGTGGATCCTCTGGAGCTCAGTTTCATGGACATGCCAGGATCTGCTCATCATGGAGCATGGCAAAAATTAATCCAATATTTTAGTTAACATTGTGTAACCATGCAGCCCCTCACTCCTTACAGCACCTTTCAGCCAAGTGCAGCTCAAATCCATACGAATGAGGATTCTTTAGCCACTGCTGAAATATTAGAATTCCAGTGAAATACAGCACTGCTGGCACAGAAAATAAATATGAGAGTCCCTGTTAGGAAAGAGAGTGCCGAAAATAAGCTTGATTAATGTATTTGAGACAGGTGAATTATAGCTTAGCCCCATTGAAATGTGACCAGACACTTTGAACCTCTCGCTGGATCTCGTTTGAGAGCAAAAATGGTGATCTTTTACATTTCTTGGGAAAGGCAGGCACCCAACAGCAAAGTTACTGGGAAAATCTGTTACCCAGTGACCAACAAATGCCATTCCCTCCAGCAACTCCTATTTCTGTGGAAGGCCCAACTTCCACACCCCCCCCTGGCACAGTGCCAGTTAGTTTTCATGGAAGGAAAAGGTCTCAGCTCAAGTGACAGATCTCCCAAGCCAACAGGAACAGAACTAGAAACTCTGTAATTGGAGAACCTAGAAAGAAAAATTCCTAAGTAACTGCCTGTGTGAGCGCTGGAATTGGAATTTAGTGTGTCACTAGACAAGGCTATCACAAGATCCCAGAGTCCTTGAGGTTGGCAAAGACCTCCAGGATCATCGAGCCCAACCTGTGACTGATCCCACCTTGTCCCAAGCCCAGAGCACTGAGTCCAGTCATTCCTTGGACACCTGCAGGGATGGGGGCTCCACCTCCTCCCTGGGCAGCCCTTTCCAATTGCTGACCACCCTTTCCATGAAGAAATTCTTCCTGATGTCCAACCTGAACCTCCCCTGGTGCTTGAAGCTGCTTCCTCTTGTCCTGCTCCTTGTTCCCTGGGAGAGGAGGCTGATCCCCACCATCCTACGATCTCCTGTCAGGTAGAATCGATCCAGCTAAAAACCAATTGTCACAGAAGGGATGCAAAAGCCTCCAGAAACAAAGCCATGAGGTCTTTTGTATTCCCAGGGAGACCCACAGGCTCTGATCTGCCAGTCCTGCAGGGAGGGGGAATGTGGCCATTGATTGCAATGAGTGCAGGATCAAGACCGTAATGCTCGTAGCAGCCATACACATCAGTGTAAACCTATTTGTAACAGAACCTAAGGGCACATTTCATGCATGGCTGGGAGGAAAACCCACTCACAATGGAGGGCAGGAGTGTTCATGGAGAATTTATACTACAAAAGAAAAAGGAAAAACTTTCCTCTATGCCTCTATGTGAATTCATCAATTTAACTTACACTTAAATGGAAAATCGCTATACAGAGACCATAAAAACGTATTATGTTACCAATTGAATGGTTTACACTGCTGGCAAGCTCAGGGAAAACGTACCTTTTCACTATCCCCAGCCTGAGTGAAGCACATTATGAGGGATCCCATATATATCCTTAACTTTTGTACATGGCAATTCTCTTCGCATGTGCTCTCCTTACCCTAAATCAAGTGAGTGATGAGAAGAAGAATGAGCGTGGGTAGAGAAAGGAAGGACATGTAAAGAAAAAGAAAAGTGGAGAAGGAAAATAAAGAGAAAATAAAGTTAGGGATGAGGAAGAGACAGAAATGGAAAATAGAGCAGGAAAAGGGCAAGGTGTTTCTCAGGAGTCCAGGGTAACAAATGCATCTCAATATAGGCAGGCTGCTCTAAAAGGAAAACAATTCACACATCTCACCTTCCTCACGTATATTCTAGTTGCACATGCCAGGAGGGCAGGAAGAGACCAGAAAGCAGGGAAGGGAAGACATGGTGCTGGGCAGTACTGTGTCTTAGCCAGCTGTTCTCTGCAACAAATCCAGTGCTCAGTGCTACAAGAGAGTATTTTATACCCATCTCCATTCCCTGACTGCCACAGATGACGGTGCTGGGGGCTCCCCTGGACCAGAGCTCAGTAAATGCTGTCAGAAGGGGCATTCCAAAGTCCTCTTGTCCTGCTGCTTCCCCAGACATTTGCAGGGCAAACGAGGAGCTGCCACAGTATGGCCATGTATCTTCAGAGGTCCATCCATGGAAGTCAGCTGTGGTTGGAGCAGCACACGGCAGATCCAGCAGTCTAAAACCAAATTTTCCTCTCCCAGAACTGCAGATATCAATGGATATAAAGCATTTCTGGGTGGTGAGGCCCTGGAACAGGGTGCTCAGAGGAGCTGTGGCTGCCCCTGGATCCCTGGAAGTGTCCAAGACCGGGCTGGACAGGGCTTGGAGCACCCTAGGATAGTGGAAGGTGGCACTGGATGAGCTTTAATTTCCCTTCCCACCCAAACCCCTCAATGATTCTATGGTTTTCTGCATGGACATACCTCTATGCAGAGGGTTGTGAAAAAGGAAGTTTCTCAAACTGCTTTGTCATATTTTATTATTTTAATGAGCCAGTGTGCCACATCCCAAAGTTAGCAGTGGGGACGCAGACGTGCAGCATGGGAGCAAGCCCTGATCCATCCCTCTGCCACACCCTGCTCAGTGGGATCTGGCACCAACAGCACTCTTTGGATGTTCACTAACTCAGATTCCTGCCAAAACCCCTCAGAATCAAAGTGCTGGTGACACATGGTGTCCCAACTAGACCCCACCCTCAGGCAGTGCAGACCTTGGCACGAAGGAGATTTCCCCATCCCTGTCCCCTTGCTCACCAGTCTGACCTCTCCAACGTGTCAGATTTCAGTCCCCTCTAAAACTTTTTACAGCTCAGAAGTGCAAAGGGAGCAATGAAACTCTCACTCTTTAATGCTGAGCTCCCCAATGGGGCTGCTGCTCAGGGCAGGGGGTCCTTGGGAGGTTCTCTCCTTCGTGGTCCCCCTCCCTCATCTTCCTCCCTCATTCCCATGTAAACATCCACTAATGCAGTGAACAACCATTCCACCCTGCCTAAGCACAGGGAAAAAAAATAAGCCCAGGAAATTTGGAAAGTGTTGTTGGTTTTGTTCTAAATCCTTTGTGCAAAGTCTGATTGGTCTTTACTCATGAAAAACTCAAAAATGACTTTACTTTTTATTTCTCTTCTCGCTTCCTTCCCCCATAGAGTAGTTTGGTGAGTATTGAACAGCTCTGTCACAGGGATTACTGATGTTAATCAGGACCACACAGCCACATTACACAGAAGTTTTTGTAGGGACTATCCTAAGGAACATAAATTAACAGTGGAGATTGTTCTGGACTGCTGACTGCAGTGCTGGTTACTTTGTGCTCAGAAAACTGCACTGTGCAAATCCCAGGAGCTCCGAGAATGATGACAGGAATGATCAAAGGAAGGCTGGAAATCTATTTATTAATGAAATATAAAGAGATTGGTAGACAACAATTATACCTTAGAAGGAAGCCCATAAGAGAAGATGTGATGCAGTATAAAAAATACTGATCAGCACAGATGAGGCAGATCAAGAGCTTCAGACTCAAAGCACACAATCAATTAAACGCTCGCAAATTCAAAGCAGATGAAAAGAAATTTTGTGTTGCCCGACCTGAAGCTCAGACAAATGAACATTGCTGGGATCTGCACAGCAGCACTATCCCAGATTTTTATGTGCCATAAAGGAGCAGGATCACTCCTTTCAAACTCTGGGAGGGGCGTTACACAGCAAAGCCCGTCGCCAAGGCTGTAACCAGAACAGGATTTAAAGGGAAGATAATTCCCCAAATCCAGGGCTTTTTATGCCAGTGGTGGCCACGGAAGGACAGGGAGCAGGGGTGAGGTGAGCAAGGAGAGGCGCAGCAGTGCTGCTGGAGCATCTCAGACACATTTACTGTGTGCCCGCAGCCGCGCATTTTATGAAACTCCGGCTGTCCCACAACGACGTGCTAAAATCACTCAGAAAAAAACCCATTAATTGTGTTGGGAGCCCGTGCTCATAATTATGAGCTTGCCAAGCTGACCTTCATTGACCCCAGCAGCGATGCTGGCGGTAAAAGGACGCGTTGGAAGCGGCCGCACGTCGGGTCCCGCTCAACTCGAGCTGCCTGAAGAAGAGCCACATAAAAATGCTGTTGAAATAAACTTTGGTAGACAGAGACCTGGTGTAAACCAAGTGTAAACTCTGAGTGGATTTTTACTACAGACCCATAAACCTCGGAAAATAAAAGTTTGTGGGGGAAACTGAGAGAAACATCGATCATGGGGACGCCAGGTGCTCCCAGGGTTGGCAGGCACCAGCTCCCCCCTGCAAATCTCACCTTCTTTTCCAAAGCTGTGCCTGCAAATGGCATTCCTGAAACTTCCTTACAGCCTCTTCTATCACAGAATTATTTCAGTGCTGGCTCCCTTCCAGCCCCAGGCCACAGCCAGCAAGGCAATTCCTTTCCTCCACTTCTTTTTCTCGTGCCCCTCAGGAAAAGCTTCGCGGAAAAGACGCAGCTTTTGTTGGTTGTAGCACATCAGGATCCCAAAATTGCTCCTAATTGTAACATTTGCAATTACTTCTAGCTTTTAATTTTTATAATGACTCTTCATGGTTCTGTTGACCAGAGGGAAAATTTTAATCCCAAATGTGCCCAACTGTCAAAATTGCCTTTGCACTTCAGGTAAAAAAAAGGCTTTTAAGAAGTCATAAAGTTTACTTATTGAAAATTAGAAATGAATATTTATTGTCAGGTTTCCATCAGAGATTGAAACCTTTTATTTAACACTGGTTGCAAGTGTAAATTATTCAAATGTTTACATTTGAATGCTGCTGGACTCTAATGATTCCATTTTCTGCAGTGTGCTAGGGGTAAGATAATGAAAACCTTCATCAGAGGGTTAAGCAAACATCCAGCTGCAAGTTTCATGGCAGTGGGAAAGGTTCAATTCAGGCAGCCCTGTGCTCCTTGCAGCCTTCCAGCACCTGAAAGGAGCCACAGGGAAGCTGGAGAGAAATTTTACAAGGCCTGGAGTGCCAGGAAAAGGGGGAATGGCTTCCCTCTGCCAGAGGGCAGGGTTGGATGGGATATTGGGGAGGAATTCTTCCCCGTGAGGGTGGGGAGGCCCTGGCACAGTTTGGGAAGGAAAAGAGTGATGCAGCCATAAAGGCAAGTGGCACACTTGGAGCTTGGATGTTTGAAAGGTTTTTTAAGGACAGGAAGGTGTTGAATGGAGAAAGCAGTGGAGTTTGGAGCTTTGTAATGACGGGGCTTTTAATTTTTTTACAGAATTTTATTTGAGAAGTAACTGAGAAAGTGACTCTGTCACTGCTCTCTCCAGGCACACTCAGTCTCTCTCCTTGAGAAATTTCTCCCCAGGATCACCCTTGTACCAGCCAGCAGAGCAGGTTCAAAGGCAACACCAAACCCCAGGGAAGGCAGGAGAGCACCACATTCCTTCTCCAGCTCCCAGCCCCATCCCACCCCAAGGCCCTGGGAGATGCCCCAGCTCCAGCACAGCTCAGGGAGGACGAGCTGGGCTGGCTTGGGACACAGGTAATATTTTCTGCCTTAACTGAGGCTTTTCTGAACTTCAGCCATGGCCTTAGGTGGTTAATATTTCCCCCTCTCCAGGGTTTTCATGGGATATCCTGTTCATGCATCCAGAGCCTACTACACAGATGATAGGAGTTTCTTGTATTTAAAGAAAAAACAAAAAAAACCACTCACTCAAGGAGAAAAATGTTTTTTAACCAGTTAAGACAATTTTTTCTACCTCGTAAAGAACCAAAAAGAGGCAAAAGCCCAATTTTCCCACCATTCCCACCTCAGTCCCAGCCCTCACCTGTGTCACTCCCATCAGGCACAGTCCAAGGCTCTGCAGCTGCCCCTGTATTTTCTGCCAGCATAATTTTTTTAAATACACAAATATTATACTCCAGGGCATGTTTTGCTGGGCCAACAATACATGCCTCACTTTTATTGTGAGGCACAAGCCCTTCGGTTTCATGTCTTTTGACCTCCCAAGAAATGTATTAATGACCCTATAAAGCTCTCTCTGGCACGTATTCATATTAATACAATATACTCCTTTGTTTTTTTATATTACATAATAAAAGAGGGGAGAGAAGGGGGGGAAAAAAAGACAGTTGTTTCAATATCCTTCCACCACAGAGCATAGTTCAGTGGGAAAATAAACCAAAAACAGTGATCTGAAGAGGGGTAGCTGACATTACGCCTGATTTTAGGCTTATTTCTACTCCTGCTTATTTGTCTTGCTTTCAGTTGTGCCTCTGCTCAATCCAAAATCCAGCTGCTGGAGGAACCAGCTCCCTCTGAGCAGCATCCAGGGTCAGCCACAGGAGCAGTTTTAGGGAACAGCTTCCCCTCCCTCCCCTTGGGTCTCACTCCCAGGCACCACATTCCAGCAGTTTCTTTCAACCTGGAGCTGGGGAATGGCTCTGGAGGGTGAGGGTGGAGCAAAGGGAAAGATCTGAGCCTTCCATGAGCGTACGATTTGTGCCCTAAAAAAATAAGCAAACAACAAAAACAATTATGGAAGTAACTTCTGCCCCTGCTCCCCCAGATTATTTTTTCCCATTCCCTGGGATTATTTTTTATTCCCAGAGCAATTGAGATGAATTCTCTGGAGTCCTGGTTCAATATTTGGGCTGCTCCTTGATCCTGTGAGGGCACTGGGAGTAAGTTTGGCTGTGACTGGTTCACGTTGCTGCACACGGGACATCCTCCAGTGCTCCACTCCTGCTTTTTGACAGAATTAAAATTCAGCCAAATCAGAAACTGGCCAAATTAAAATCCCTATCAAAACCTCACCCCCAATACTGCCGTGCCATTGTCTGTCCCTCATTAGCACAGTGGACACAAATCTCTCACCCCTCACTGGTGGCACAACAGCTCAGCTCCAAGCCAAGCCAGGGATTGATTTACATCCAACTGACACAAACTGGGTAAGTTTTAACTAATCTTTCAATGAATCTAAATTCTTGGTAAAAAATCAAATTGCAAACTCAAAGTGAGAACGCCAAAGGCTGTCCCAGGTTTCTGAAGCAGATCACAGTGCTCCAAAACCACAAAAACAACCAGAATAATGATGTTTTTTGCTGTTTAAAAGACAAATCAACCCCAATTTGGACTTTAGTGTCCTCAGGACTGCTTCAACATGGGAAAGAAGGGCAAATCTGGCCTTGCTCCTACTTAACTCTGGGAATTTTTCCTCCTACTTTGAAAGGGAAAACATCACAGTTCATAAAGTGTGGCCTTTTTGTTAACACAGAACTACTTTTTTCCTTCTAACACTTCCAAAAACACACTTCAAAAGTTAATAGAAGCGATTTAGCCAACAGCTCTTTTGAAAGGAAGTCTCCAAGATGAACTCCAAATTTTGATAAAGTGGAGAAAGTGTCACCCACAAATTAATAGAAAACACTCCACACACCCCAAGAACTCTAAGAGAGCATTTTCCAACATTTTTAACTTCCTAGCAGCATCTTAGCTTTTGTTTATCTTTGATATTTAAGGCAAAATAGATGGGAATATTCATAATTAATAATGAGTAAACCAAGAGTTTAGTCTTTTTATTAATTTTTAAATTTAGAAAATTATTAAAAAACATGAAGCTGAAGTTATTTGGCAGGCGCCTTGCAATGCACATAAATAAATCTCTTTCAGCAAGTCCCCAAGGGTTTTAGCAAAACTTTGTGAATGCCAAAGAGGAAATCTAAAAACAATTTCTGGCTCGGTAGTTGAGCCAAAAAATGGACATCAGGTCCAAAATACAGTATGAAATATTAGTTTTTGTGCTCAAGAATGAAGTGAGGGATGTTTTCAGCTCAGGACTGTCCAAGGAGCTTTCCAGTGAACCAGAGTAACAAAGATTTTAGCCATTAACCATTTAATCATCAGCAAGAGCCTTGCTTTAGGGATTTTATTGCTGGTCCTTGGAGGGAATCATGGACAATGAGGGGCACTGGGTTTGGGTTTTTTTTATTTTGGTGATTAAAACATTTTGTGAGAACTTTCCCAGCCATTTTTATTCAGGTCAGTACACAGAAAGGCATCAGGGGTCTAGAGAGGATTCACCAGTAGGGTTGTGTTGATTTCTCCATGGAGGATATCCAGCTCATCCCACTGGGATCCCAGTGACTTCTTTAAATTCCTTCTCCAACACGAATGAGTCAAATTTCAGGGCAAGCAGAGAGAGCAGTCAGAAAACAGCTCTGTGCTGAATATCCCACAGAGCCTTTGGAAACGGGGGCAAGTTTGGTGACAATCAGGCTTCAGAAATCAAAATCTGAGCCAGGAAGGTGTCCCTGGCTGTGGCAGGGGGTGGAACTGGGTGAGATTTAAAATCCTGACCCAAACCAGTCTGTGATCCTGTGACTGTGGTTCTTGGTGCTCCAAACAAAGTGTGGATTTGGGGAAATCCTGCCACTCCTGTCGTGGCTGATCTCTTCTTCTTTACCTCACCCAGGGAACACATCAAGGACACACAGATCTAAATGTCCCCCGGGCTCCTCAGTTTACAAACTTTCCAACATTTATGCAAAAGACCCAGCTTTGCATGTAGGGTTACAACCTGCTTGTTCCAGAAGAGAAAACGTTTGTGGGCTTTGCAGCAAATGCTGCACCAAAGGTTGTAAGAAAACCCAGTGGGAGAAAGTTCTCCAAAGGAGGTTGTGTTTTTAACCACTGCTGGTCATGGAAAAGGTCATCAAGCCCTGGAATTGACTTCCCAAGGAAGTGGTGGAGTCACCACTACTGGAAGTGGTCACAATGTGTGTAGATGTGGTACTTGAGGACAGGGTTTAGTGGTGACTGTGCTGGCTGCACTTGATGATCTCAAAGGTCTTTTCCAACCCCAATGATTCTACAATCATTATTTTTAGTGAAGATTTGCTGCTTTGTCTCAGTTGATGGCAACCTTTAGTTGCAAAAAAAACAGAACGTGCTGCCACCTGAATTTCCACTCTGCTCCTACCAGTGCCCTCCCACTCCAGCCCAGTTATCCCAGCATGGGCACACAGGGGAGTGAGGTGGGAACCAGAAAAGAATACAAGACAGGGGGATTGCCAGAGTCATAAGAATCACCCTTTACCTAATTTTCACAGATATCTGATCCAAAAAGCATCCACTGAGTGAGCACAAAACCAGCAAATAAATACCTTATGGAAAACCTGCACTTGT
This sequence comes from Fringilla coelebs, assembly GCF_963513975.1. Lineage (NCBI taxonomy): Eukaryota > Metazoa > Chordata > Aves > Passeriformes > Fringillidae > Fringilla > Fringilla coelebs. The sequence goes on from NC_140066.1 coordinate 35,627,971, forward strand.
GCTGCCATTTCCCCTGATGCAGAAGAGCAGGGGTGTCCTGCACACAAATAGGAAAACTGATATATTTTACAGAGCCCCAACTCTCCTCATTCTCCTTGCATGATAAACTAGTTCTGGAGGGACAAACTTGCAGGAATCACACACAGACTTCAGCTCTCCGTGAGTATTGGCTGTCTGCAGCATCTGCCCCTGTGAGGAAATTTGCATCTTCAAACAAAACATCAGCAGAATTGACAGATTCTTGTTTAAATAAGGTTTGTTCCAGCTTTGAGATCTCTAACTATTGTTATCGACAATACAAATGAGGGTTTATGGAAAGAGGATATATTAATTCCTTCCTTCCCCTGATTAAAAACCTTGTATGGCTCACTGCAAATCACAGAGTTGTGATTCTGAAATTCCTGTAGACACCAGCTCCCAGCACTCTGCTCCTTTATGCATCGCGTCACTTCCCGGCTGCCTTTTGCTGAAAATGAATATAACAAAATCAAATACAGCCCCCAAAAATTCCACTGGAAATATTCCTTCATCAGAGCTCATTTGCAAGTGAGTGACTCTTGGGGAAAAGCTCAGTGTATTTTTGAAAAGGGCTCATGTTGATTCTTTAACTTCTTTTCTGCCTCTGTCAAGGTTGGGATGGAAGCACTCAAGACGGTGTTTCGTGTTCAGGCTCAGATGTTTGTTGTTTCTTATCCAGATTACAGTCCTGCAAGTCACGAGTCCATTCTACTAATAGGATACAAAGTGCCTAACTATCTTTCTCTACAAGGTCTTTTAAGGACAAACACTCCAATTAAGAAATGACACCTAAATTATTTTTACTTTTAACCCAAAATCTGATCGTCCGAAGTCCGCATTGAGGACTTTTCTGACCAATTACATAATACCACCCAAACCATGAAGAAGAAGGTGAAGATGAAGGCCTTCTCCACGGCCTCAGGTTAAATGTAGTGTTCTCTTGTGAGACTGTGCCTTTCAGCACAGAAAGTTTAAAATTCTCAGCATCCAGGCTTCCAACAGCCTCGCATTTGTGTTGCCCAGCTTGCATTCAAAATCCTCTCAGGGGTTTCTCTGGAAACAATATAAGGTTAAAAACATTTCCTGAGCATCTGAACCAGGAACCTCCCAGTCTCATCTTCCC
>NC_140066.1:35634111-35687360 GCF_963513975.1 Fringilla coelebs
AAAGGCAAAACAGCAAAAGTTCAACTTTTTGCAGCATCCTCAGGATGTGTTTGCTGAGAACCAAGTCTGGGGAAGTTTTGTCCTGCTGAAGTGAGGGTTGCAGAGGAGGGATTTACCCCTCAGACCTGCACTGAGCAAAACCCCTCAAGTGCAGGGAGGGGAAGGGACCAGAGCTGGTTTAATCCCAGGAGGGTTCCTGGAGGGACCACAAGGTGCCCTGGCACTGACATCAAAACCAAGGCATGGCTGGATGCTCATCTTGGAGAGCTTTTCCAACCTTTGATTTGAGTAAGGAATGAACAAGAAATAAAAATCCATTTAAATGCATTTCCATCCAGCACAGAGCTGTTCCCCACAGATCCAGGGGCATCCCACCTGCACTGATCCTTTTATCAAATACCCTCAAGGGTTTGTGAGGGTTAATTCTAACACACCTGTTGGAAAAAAAAAAAATCTGTGTTTTTCAGCTGCTGTGCAGAACAAGGGAGTTGTTAAAAGTCTGGAGAGAATGGAGTTTTCTGGTGATGTTTAATCTTGTGTCCAAAGATGCCTGAACAGGTTTCTCTCTCCCCTTCCCAACCTCGCAAAGTGAAGCTTGGGAGTAAAAGCTCTTCTTTATGCAAAATGTGTATGTATATAAAACTCTTAGGTATAGTATTAACATATTTAAATTATCATAAAAATAAATGGTGCACCAAAACCATCCCAGCTTCTTTTTTTTTTTCTTTCCCTCTTAAAAAATAGTTATGGATATTATTCTCAGAGAAACGTCTTATGTGTGGGCATGCTAAGAATTCATGATTTCATTGCACAGCAGAGAATATGTGAGTTTTATGTGTGATTCACAAAGAAAATTAGGTGTGAAAGTGGGATAAGTACCGGGATGTACAGTAGATTGCTACCTCCGAGGCAAGATTTACATACAGATATTTGTGTTGTGTTATGGAACCTACTTATTGTAACCATAAAAATTATTTGTACATCGATTTCCGTGGAGTCAAATTTTAAATACGTAAAAGGTAGTTAATTCTTCCAAATGAGTTTGTAAAAAAATGCCAGGGGGACAAGATGCAGCAGAGACCATAGAAACAGCCTCATCACATGATGCAGCAAATGGGAACCAGAAATTTGCAGCAAATGGGAACCAGAAATTTACAGCAAATGGGAGCCAGAAATCCCCATTAAGAGCCCTATATTGTGTGGAATCAATGTAATCAGCCATCACTGCCTGCAAAAAAAAATGTATTTTACATATTGCTATCCAATTTCTAGAAATGATTTTGCTGTAAGAAAAAGGAGAAAGCCAGGAATAACAAAACGAGATGAAATGCTCAGAGCTCAATTGTTGCACATTTTTATCCACGTCTTTTAGCAGGGCGAGAAATCCGTTGGAAATTATTCAAATTCAGACACGTGGCAGAGAAATGGGATCTGCAAAATAATAACTGTAATAGCATTCAATATAAATACGATTTTAATGAAATAAAGGTTTCTGTCTCCCTTCCCCACCTTCTCCCAGGGTTTCCCATATTGATGATTATCAGCAATCACCCTGGGTTCTCCTGCCCAGCCCGACCCCCTGGGACAGCAAATCATTTTTAATGGGGAGCAAAAAGAGGGAAACTGAGGGATGGCTGGATTAACTATTTTGCCCAAGGTCACAGGCAGGTCGATTTATGGGTAGGGACAGAAATTAAACTGGGGCTCCATCACTTGAACAGCACTGTCAAACGGCAGCAGATGTGTCACACAGCTGGAATGCACCCCAAAACCCTGCCAGCCTGCCTGCACACCTCTGGGGCTGGGACTGGGGATTCCTCAGGAACTACAGACAACAGGGAGAGCTGGTTTAGAGCCCAGCCCATGAACACACACTCACCTCACCAAGGGCCATCCCGCCCACTCCAAGCCTTTTTCAGACCTGAGCAATTTTTAACTCACGCTCTGCTCTGGGCTGAAACACCTGGATTTGGATTTGGCAGGTGCAGGGATGAGCTAAAACAGCATCTTAGCCCCTGCCTGACATACTCCAAAGATCTCAGCTGAAAGGTGGCAGAAACCTGGAATCACCTCTGAACAGCAAGCAGGATTTATCCTTAAACCCAGCTCAAAATCCTGCCTCACCTGGCACTGGGCTGAGCACTGACATCCCCAGCCTCCCACAGCCTGTTAAAGCTGGGAATTTGCCCTCTGATGGACACAGGTGGCTGAGGACCACCCTGCCTGCTGCCAGTGGCCAAAGAACAGATGATTTTTTCCCTCAAATCTTCCTCACATCACTGATTTCTTCCCTTATTACACGGCTCAGCCGTGGAGCAGGAGCCAGGTGCTGGGGGAAGGTGGCACAGCTCTGCCACGAGCTCTTGTTTGACCATCACCCACTCCAGGACTGACAATTCCCCTCTTTTTAAGGCACACTTTAGGAGAAAGCAGCAAGGTTTGTACAAGTGATGTTTATTGTTGTTGTTCTAGTCTGGGTATTCTCTTATTCCCACCCAATGCTACAGATTAACAAAATAATTCAGGCACCGCCTATCAATTCCTGATAGTTTTGCACCCATAATATCAATTAACCCCCAAATGAAGCATCTGACTTCCCAAGTTTGTACAACAATACTCACAAAAATTAGCTCTGCTAGCTGCTCCCTCGCAGGAATTTTTACCTATTGACATTACCACTATTCTGTATGTTGGTTTGGACTTGTTTTTTTTTTTGTTTTTTTTTTTAAATGCAACAAATATATTTACCTTTTTAGGTATAATTTTTTTCCGAAAACCTAATAAAAAGGCAGAAAAGAAACAAAGTTAGCTATTAGATAACAGTCCTTGCTGCCAAAAGCCATAATCTGACACAGATTGAGCCTGGTACAGTAGTCAATTAATGGCTCAGTGCTCATACAATAATGACCTACTAACCTGACGGTGTGTTGCTCTCACATTTTGCTGTCCCCTGGGATGCCACTGTCACTGTGTTATCTATTGCCTGCTTCCCTATCAAAGAAAATAAGCAGAGCTGAAATGTATGTACGCATCAAGCTCTGTAGTTCATTGCACACCAACCCCAGCAACTGGAGGAACAATAGATTTATAAGTTTATCCTACATTAAACCAAACATGCCTGACTGCACTGTAAATTACTAAATAATAAACCAGGTGGTGTAAGATCCTGACTTGGACAGAATATAAAAATCTATCAACCTGTAAAATACAATAACCATAAACGTGCTATGTAGCTGATGGCTCAGGTAAACCATCCACCTCCAGCAGCAGAGGTTTTGCTGGAGTAAATTGCAACAAAAGGTTTACTAAATTTAGGTCTGGAGCACTTCTTCATTTTAGGCAACACCATCAATAGGAGAAACATAATTGAGCTAAAACCAGTGGCAAATGTGCTTGTTTTGTTTACATTTCTTTGTCTCTAATGGAGCTATTTCATGGTAATGTGCTGTGTTTCCCAGCATATTGCCACGGGCATTTAGTCTGATCTCTAAAGAGAAGATGAACTACTGCAGAAGGGCATCTTTCTTCAGGATTCAAACTTCATATTCAAATTAGCTTGAAGTAGTACAGGAGGTGCAAAATGCAGAGCGCTGAAAGGTCAGGGCACTCGCATCCTTGGCATGGACTAAATCTCAATTTAAAAGAAACCCCCAGCAGTTGTGTTAGTGCAATAAAATATTTTGCATGCCTCCGTGCACACCATTAGTCCCACCCCAAATGATGCCCCAGATTTTTAATAAATCCTACCTTTGCTCCCAAAATTACTTGCCAGGGACCACAGAAAACATTAGCTCAAGGTGCTCAAAAAACAGCTCAATAAATCAGAACTCCAAAATCCACAATATTAATTAATTCCCTTTTTGGAGCTTTTCAAGAAGCCAGGCAGGTTAAATTTATATGATTTACAAACAGTGTTTACATTCATAGAGAGACAACTAATTGCTGCACGGCTTGACATCATTACAGGGAAATGCTGGGGGATGCAGACAGTTTAATTAGGGGTGGCTTTAAGTTCACAACACTACTGGTACCACAGTGCTTTACTAATGTGCTTATATGGGATGATCGTACACACCACGGCTTTTATTCTTCCTGTACTCTTTGTCTTTACAACAGAAAATAAAGTATTTTTCCCACGCAGGCAAGCTGACACAGTGTATATTTCCCCCTCGATTTTATTCACTTGCTTTGCAGAGCATAAAGAAATGTTTCTTAACCTAACAAAGTGCATATTCAATTGCAGATGCGTGTGCCTTGCTGATCCATGAGCAAACACACACAAATCCTGGGCTCAGCCTCTCCCAAATTCCCCCATTCAAGGCAAACTCCCACTGAAATTAATGGGGACTCAGCACCCCATCATCATTTCCCTGGATTGAACCTCATGTGAACCCACACAACGCAAGTGGGGTTTGAAGCTGTTCCCCCTCTTTTTTTTGGAGGAAAAATGGGAAGTGCCTTGCAGGGAGCACCTGAACTTCAACAAGGAATGGGCCTGGTGTGCACCTGCCAAGGGGCAGATAAAGGGGGCTCTTACCCACTTTCATCACAGAAGAGTTTTTCTCCTGGCAGGGTAAGGACAGACCCCCTAAGCGCCCTACTCATTTCTTTTTAAGCAAACCAGGCTGAAATGTTATTATACTGTTTTTATGAGGCATCTCCATCACTTATTTCCACAGTGGATTCTGCATTGCTGGACAGGGGAACACAGCACTGCTGTCCTGGAATATCAGAATATCAGGGTCCTTCACTGCTCCTCCCACTGCCCAGAGACCTTCAGAGTCTTTAATTTTCCTGTTCTAGTCCTAATGGGGATGTTCCCATCCTAGTCTTAGTTCTAGTTCCTGTTCCAATCTCAGCATCTGTTCATCCCTGTCTCCCTGTGCAATGGAGCCTTTTCACTCACCATGAAATGAAACACCTGGGGAGACATTTAAAAGGGCAGAATTATTTCAAAACAAGTTTGTGATATGGAAACAAAAATACTACATCCAATTAAAAATGCACAAGTAACTTAGATAAGAAGAATAAGTGTCAATAGTGCAGGAGACAGGAATCACCAGGTGTGGTTTCCTTGTACTTGGTTTGGGAGCTCCAACTACCATCATTCCCAATCCATGGAACAGCATCTCTCCAGGCAGGAGCATCTCCTGCTCTCATGTCAGCAGCTGGTGGTGTGGCAGAGAAAAGAGGTGGCTTTATTCACTGCATCTACACTCACAGGTGTTGATTTCACAAACAAAATTACTGGAGAAGTTATAGAACAAGACTGAAAACTTTGAATTTCCATTTAGCTGCATGAATCCTAGTCTTGGACGTATGGAAAAAGATTAGCACTGAGCTCTGCCAGTCACAGTGTCCATGGAAAGTTTTCCTGCACTAGTTAGAAATTCAAGTAATTTTCTGGCACTGCATTTTTGATACGTAACTCAGTGTTACAACAACTGGCAATGGTGAAGTTGTTACGGTCTATTTATCTGTATTTAATTATTTTTATGCACCCATCACTGTAGCATCTGGATCAAATGTAATAATGCATTAAATTAAACTGTCTAGAGTGGAAAACACAAACTGTTACCGTCCCCACAACGCCCCACCAGTCCAACAGCAGTGGTGACAAAGACAGGATCTTTCAAAGAGCAGGAGTTCAGTGGCCAGGGAAAGGACAAAGCCAGGTGTGAAATTCTGTATTTTGCATAACAGAACCCCAGTGCCACCCTGTCCACGGGCAGGGACACCTTCAGGGGCTCCCAGCCCCAGTGTCCAGCCTGGCCTTGGGCACTGCCAGGGATCCAGGGGCAGCCACAGCTGCTCTGGGCACCCTGTGCCAGGGCTGCCCACCCTCACAGCCAAAAATTCCTTCCCAATATCCCATCTAAATCTTCTGACTGTCAGTTTAAAGCCATTCCCTGTGTGCTGTCCCTCCATCCTTGTCCCCAGTCCCTCCCCAGCTCTCCTGGAGCCCCTTCAGGCCCTGACAGGGGCTCTGAGCTCTCCCTGGAGCTGCTCCTCTCCAGGTGAGCCCCCCAGGTGTCCCAGCCTGGCTCCAGAGTGGCTCCAGCCCTTGGAGCAGCTCCATGGCTGCTCTGGATTTGCTCCATCAGATCCACATCCGTCCTGTGCTGAGGATCCCAGGACCCAGGGCTCCAGGCTGGTGTCAGTAGAGGGACAGAATCAGGCACCAAATGAGGTCTCTGAGGCAGGAAGGAGCCTGCCAGGCCTTTCTTTTGGAGCAGCTTCCTCCACATCTGCGTTTTCACTCAGTCTGAGAAGCTTCAGAGATGCTGAATGACTGAAGAGATCCAGCTGAGATATTTAGAAAGCCAGGACTATAAATATTTTCACCTCTCAGTAACCTGGAGTGCTGGACAACCTAACAATGGCTAAGAGAGGTAAATTTTGCTCCCCTTTGTACACAACCCTATTGATTTCACATTCTACACTTTAAGAAAGTGCTGAGATCATTATGTGCCTTTTAATAGATTTTGACTCCGGAGACAAACATGTTGAGAGCTGTCATCACCAAGATGCCTGCTGTCATTGTGCCATCTTCTTAACCTAACGTAAGGAAATTCATATTTAGTGAACGAGGGAAATTACTTTGGGTATGTATCATTCAAATCCTTAAGGATTATTGGCTAATTAGGAGCACAGTAATGTAAATTTGCCTTGTGTCAGGTTTTCAGGAACAGTAAAATAACATAATTAAGCAGTGAGCAAAGTAGATCATTTAAGCTACTCTTCACTGACAAATGTATATGATGTCTAAATATACCATGGGCTTCTAAACTAGTAACTAATGAGAACTGACTGGAAAGTCTAAAACAATGGTCTCAAAGAGAAATCGAGTATGTTAATCCAGAGTAAATAGCTCTGACTCTCACTTGGTGGCATTTAGGAGGAGGAGGGGGACGTTTTCAGCCTCTCTGGCTGCCTGCCTGTGTCCCTGGCTGGTGGCAGAGGTGCACTTTGAGCAGCAGAGTCAGCCCCGAGCCCATCCCGCTCCATTTCACAAGAATCCTGTGAATCCGTGCAGCTGCAGCAAAGAAAAGAAATAAAAAAATCTCCTCATGGAAATTCAGCACAAACCCAAACAAGGTCTTTGCATATGCAATTGCATGCGTGGTTTGGGTTTTTATAACCTGATTCTTCTTTTCTCCCGCTTTGGTTCACCCTCCGTGCGCTGGGCGGTGACTCTGCGTGACACACACGACCAGAGCCTTGTGTGATCTGGTACATGACCCTGGCTTTGCTTCTTGTTCGAGCAACCCTGGCTGCAATCAGTCCCTGTGAGGGTCTCTGTTACATCAGCACAGTGGCACGAGGTGGAGAGGGAGGTGACACGAGCTGGTGGCAGAGAGCAGCCACCTGCAGAGGATCCTCACCTCCCGAGCCGCTCCCCGCGCTCCCACCGACCGCGGAGAATTACTCACACAAACGGCACGGCCAAATCCTCCTCAGCCCCTCCTTGGAAACGAGAATATGTCGAAGTGCAGATGTTTCAGTTTAATATCTGGCCCTCAGCACTGCAGCAGAGGATGGGTGGGTACCTCAGGCAGGAGGGGGAACATTTGCAGCGCTCCACCAGAGGCACGTACTGACCTCTGTCTCTGGGACCCTGCAGCTGCTCAGCTCCGTGCCTGACTGAGCAGCTCCCCAAAGCAGGCACAGGCACAGGGTCTGCTCTGAAATCCCCCAGGCAAGGACTGTTTTCTGCTCACTGTCCCCTAATTCATCTCTGTTGCTCCTGGGTGGGACGGTGCTCCCAGCCAGGGCTGATGCCATCACCTCCATCTCCCAGACCGCAGTCCTGGCACGTCCTTCTGGTTTTGGGTGGCTGCCACCTGCCAGTCATCAGCATGTGCTGAAGAGCTCATGGAAAAACCCCTCTTGGAGCTTCCCCTTGGGACAGCAGCTCCCAGGTGGAGATTTGCACTTCGGAATTCCAGGGTTTCCTGATTTTCCCACTCCCAGCTCTCTGCCCTTTCACTCTAACCCTCTCCTTCCTTCTCACACCAGCCTGAATATTCCTGCCTTGTGTAAAGGTCTGGGGTATGAGATCCAGCTGCAGCCATGGCATGAAGCAGTTGTCCTCCCTAATTTACAGTGAAGGTTTTCACAGTTCCAGCACTGGGAGCAGACTCAGCATGCAGGAGGTGGTTGTTGTCAGAGCTGCAGCTGGTGTGAGACACAGCAGAGGAGGCAGAGACACCCCACACTCCTGGCACTGAGTCCCCATCCCTGGAGGGTTCAAAGCTGTGTGGATGTGGCACCTGGGGACCGGGACAGAGGCGGCCCTGGCACTGCTGGGGAAGGTTGGGGTTGATGGTCTGAGAGGGCTTTTTCAACCTCAAGGACTTGTTGATTCCATGGTTTTTCTCCACTCAACCACCAGACTTGGAAACACTTTAGAAGATGGGACAGCAAGAGAAGTGCTGGCATTTCCTCTGACACACTTTGCTAACCAGAGACTCCAAACTCCAACCTGATGGGCACCAACACTCAAACATCCACAAAAAATCCAAACCATAAACACTGAACCTCTGCTAAGCTCAAAAAAATCCTGCAATTAAAAGTGTTCAAACTCACCCAAAGACAAATAATTTACTTTGGGTTCCATGCCAGAGTTTGCAATTACATTGAATAAGTCATTTACAACTGTCTGCTAATCAAAGAGATAATATGTAGAATAAGTGTTTCACAGCAATTAAATCTTTTTTTCTCCCATTAACTAAAAAAGGTTATTTTGCAGCCTCTTTGTGCTGAAATGTAACAGCACAAATATAGTGCTTTGTTATCAGTTTAAAAATTGAAACCTCTGTGCATCTTTTTTTTTTTCCTTCTGGATTCCAGTTAAGTAAAATTGCCTTTCATGAGAAATGCTTGCAAATTATCAAAGACTTCCTTTTAAACAAGCTCAGAGAGTATGGAGCAAATGCCTTCCTTCCAAAGTAATTGGAATTTCTATCTAAATTATTCTTGGACAAATTAAAAGTGCCAAATATAAGTCAATTTTTATTGGGAACAATTCTATTATAGTTTGTAATAAAGGAAAACTAAAAAACATGCTGCAGCATCCTTGGAAAAGTGGAAAGTATTTTAGGAAGATCGAGAGCTCTCAGCCTCCTATGATGCTTATTAAAAACTACTTTCAATGAGGTGATTAGGGAGAAAATTGTCAAGTAAGCAGAGAAAAAAATTACTTCTCAGCCTAATCAGTGTATCACAGAATTAGTCCTTTCCTCCTTCAGAGATAACATCTAGCTGATAGGCTTGTCACCATGGATGAAGGCTATTGTGATTTTACACAGGCTAGCTTTTAAATATTAATTTTCATGAAAAGGGAAATAATTTCATAGTTAAAACCGCCCCCCTCCTTCCTGGCTCCTCATTCCAGCCCAGAAAAGGGCAGTTGTCACCCCAAAATGAAGACATTTTTAGCCCTCTGTGTCTAATCCTGGTGAGAGCCAGTAAAATAAATCAGCGAGGAGTAAAAGTAAAATTTGCAATAACCTGATACTACTGCCTCATCCTCCCACATCTCAGGACATAAAACTTACTGTCAGAAGAACTCACAGCACAAGAATTAATCAAGGAACTCTTAAAATACTCCAAGCACCTTCCTTCTGATGACTAATTTGCCTTTCCTATTGCAAACTACTAATTTTTTATCTCAATCGATATGTACAAATATACCTTCCCATCAATCACCCGGGGCAAGGCCAAACTTCCACTATTTATGTAAGACTGACTACAAGATGAAACAAAAATTGACTACAGCAAACCTGGGCTGCTGTGACAGCCCTGGAGGGAGGGAGGGAAGGGGAAGGAGGATGGGAGCAGGTGGAACGAGGGGAGAAAAAATCTTCAGCAGGCAAAATCAGGGGGGTGGAAAAATCAGGGGGTGGCAGAGCAATGGAAAGAGCCCCAAAGAATCTCTCAGAAATGCCCAGAAGTCCCAAAGGAAGAAGTTCAGAATGAGCAGGGGAAAGGGAACAATAGAAAAATGTCTGAGATGTAAGAAAAGTGCCCAGAATTGCTCTGTGGAGAGAGGAGAGGCCAGAAGAAACACAGAAATAACTCAGATTGAATGGGAGTGACCCCAGCAGAACCCAGCAGGATGCAGGGGGTGTCAGACAGGGAGATCTCCTCTGTCCATCAGGGGGGATTGAGGAGAAACCCAGGGAAGCATTTGGAGGTGGAAGGAGCCCTGGGAGGCAGCACTGGCAGGGAGTGGGCAGGTCAGGACAGGTCCATGCAAGGCAGACACGTCCTGCACATCTGCAGACTCCTGCCTCCACGGGAAAACCCGTGAGCTCTGGACCAGCCAAAAACCTGGGGCTGGCTCAGATCTGCCCTGAGCTGCCTCAGGGATGAGCATGGCAGCACTGCAGGGCTCAGATCTTGGATTGCAAACTGCAAGGGAGCCCTGCTGCACACACACACACACACAAACCCCCAGCTCTTACTGAGGCTGGGGATGAGCATGGCAGCACTGCAGGGCTCAGATCTTGGATTGCAAACTGCAAGGGAGCCCTGCTGCACACACACACACACAAACCCCCAGCTCTTACTGAGGCTGGCCACTGCCAGGATGGAGAAACTCTACTCCAGTGTGGATTCTGGGGCTGATTCATGCTGAAGAGCTGCAAAGGAGAACAGTGGGAGAGGCAGAAGTGGTCACTGTGTCTCTGTTCCCTCGATGCTCTCTGCTAAGGAAGAAATTTTCACAGGAAAAATGAAGACAGTGAACAGGTGAAAGGATTTAAAGGGGTTTCTAAGAAAGATGGGGACAGGCTTTTTAGTAGGGCCTGCAGTGACAGGACAAGAGGGACTGGTTTAAACTAATAGAGGGGAGGCTGAGACTAGATGTAAGAAAGATTTTATTATGAGAGTGGTGAAACACTGGCACGGGGTGCCCAGAGCAGCTGGGGCTGCCCCTGGATCCCTGGCAGTGCCCAAGGCCAGGCTGGACACTGGGCTGGGAGCAGCCTGGGACAGGGGAAGGTGTCCCTGCCATGGCAGGGTGGCACTGGGTGGGATTTAAGTCCCTTTTAACCCAAACCCTTTAATGAATCCTTCCAGGAGCACCAGGCCTGCGTTCTTCCACTTTGCAGCCAGGAAATTCCCTCTGCTTGGGCTGAGCTTTCCCTGGACTTCTGCCTCCTCTTCCTCACAAGGAACAGGATCCCAGCAGCCTTGGGGCCCAATATCCCAGATCAAGTGACCAGAGAAAGGAACAGAGCAGAAAACAGCAGGGCTGGAAACACAGCATGTGAGTTCCCAAGCACTGACTCGGGGCAGAAGGATGCTGAAGCTTGGATCTGCTGTTTTCCATGAGCAGAATCCGCATGTTACTGATAAAAATGACTTAATCACCAACCTAAAGGCACTTGGGGCATAAACTCCTTCAGTGACCACTCCAATCCACACACACTGGGGCTGTCAGACAAGGCAGAGCAGTTTGTAGGAAAGGACTGACAAAAGCCCAAAATAAAGGTAATTCCAAAGGGACACAGGTGGGAAGGATCTCCTGGAGCAAAGGGCTTTGGATGGGCTCCGTTGGGAAGACAAAGTTTGGCTGATGGACTTCAGCAGGACTGCACCTGGGAGAAAGTCCCATTATTAAGGTTATAGATGTGCCTAATTACCTCTGTGAAATATGGATCTATTTGTTAATTTAAGTGAGCAAAGCAGTAAATCATGTTAAATACAATGGCACTGTGGTGCTGCTTCTGACAAAACTGGATTTTGTGTAGAATGAAAAATTCCAGGCCAGACTTGAGGGTTTTCCCCATGCAGGGGCGAGTGCACACATCTTTCTCCCCCTACAAAAAGCACAATGGAAAAGATATTTTAAAAACAATCTTTAAAAAATTTTAAAAATTAATTTAGTAATAAACATTAACCTCTATGACACAAGCAAGCTATATATATATATATATAGTCATACATATGTTTATACACATTTTAAAACTAGAAAATACATTTCTCTAATCCTTGTGATGTTAATCAATTCAGTTCATTAAACCATGACCAAGAGTTTTAAATCAAAGACAAGTTTTTAGATATTACTAAAACAAAACAATCCAAACAATAACGCAAAACCCAAACCCTCACAAGCAGGAAAACCCTCCCCACTGCGTTTCTTTTCCTCTCTGTCACAAAAAGGCCCCAGAGACTCTAAATTTGACTCTTGATACCACTAGTCAGATCAGTTTATTAATTAAGACAAGGAACTTATTGGAATTTACCTTGAAAGACCACACAAGGTACATCATTAGAATAATTCCTTATAAAGAATAGAAACAAAAAAAAAAAAAAAAGGGAGGATTTTAATTGAAATTCTTGTTATATTGGTGTCAGAATAGGTTATTGCACCCACACTGTTACCTTACCCCACCACTCTAGAAAGCAAAGCAGAGTCTTCTCAAGTTAAGGAATTTATTAAATGGAACAAACAAAATAAATGTCAATCCTCTAAAATTATAACAAGAAAATAAATAATAGAGTCATGGAATGGGTTGGGATGGAAGTGATCCTAAGACCATCTTGTTCCAACCACCTTTCACTAGACCAGGCTTTTCAAAATCCCAAAGTTCCAAGTTTAAATTATTTGAGTTATTGTCCTACTTTGCAGAGCAAACCAGAAAAGTGGTTTTATAACAGAATGACTGATCTTATGCTTAAAAAGAGTTTTGAATTAATTTACATTCACAGGACATCTTTTAAATGCTCCCTGTCTTTATCAGAAGGGTGACCACAGCATTTAGAAGAAGCTCCTGAGAAAGAGGTGAAAACTGGAAGTGATTCCCTTGATGCCTTGAGAGGGCTGACCCAGAGCAGGGGCTGGGCAGAGTCCCAGAATAAAGCAGGGATTTATCCAAAGGATCTCCTCCATGGACCCACCTGGGGCAGCACCAGAGCCCAGCCAGGGCTGCACCCAAGATGACCCAAAATGGCCCCAAAATGCCCGGCCGGGCACGGGGTCTCTCCCTGGGATCAGCTCTGCTCCATTTGCACCTTGCAGTTCATTGTCCCATCCCAGCTTCAGCCCCTGCAGTCCCACCCTGCTTGTTTTTCTCTCTCCAGCCCACGGGGTTTGTGCTCCTGGCCTGAGATTTGGCTCATTTGTCCTTGGTGCCCAGCTGGAGCAGGAATTGTTTTGTCTCCCTGCTCTGTGCACAGAGCTCAGCATCCCCTGATGTGAGCCCAGCCCCACACACTAAAGCAGCACAGAATGTGGAAAACATAAAAACTAAAACCTGAGGCATCACCCTGTGCTCACACAACTCTTCAGGTCCTTGTTCCCCTGGTTTGGTGCCTCTCCAAAATCCCAGTCCTTTTTCCCTGCATCCCCCCGGCCAGGTGTGGCACTGGGACAGGAGGAGAGGGCAGGGAAGGAATTCCTGGCCCTGGAGGGGATTGCACACAGCTCAGGGCTGCTCAGGTCTGGAACAGCCTGGCTGGAATCTGCAGGAGGCTCTGCCTCGCTGCAGCTCTCAGAGTGCTGAAATTTGGGTTCCATCAGCTCCCTCCTCTCTCACTGAGGGCTCAAACCAAACATTTCAGCTGCCTGAGAAGGAGAAAAAGCAAAGCCAAAGGAGCCTGAGCCTCAGGAAGGCTGATGACCCCAATCCCTGCCCGCTCATTTCACACCCCAGTGAGAGCTGGGTCCCCTTTTAAACGCTCAGGAGGCACAAGGGGAATTTTTCCAGGAATTTTGCTACTTTGGAGAGCAGCACCTCTGCTGGGGCTGAGCCGAGCGTGCCCTGCTCCACTGGCACACGCAGCATCAGCCAGCATTGTGTCTAAAGATTATCAGCCCACACTGAATATTAATTCAGCCCTGTGCTTACAGAATGACAAACTCAATCAGTGAATTTATTGGAGACATATTTAAGAAGGGGTATTTATGGATTAGGCACAGATTTTAGAAATGAAATGGGAGACAATCTAACAAATCTATCAGGAATAAGATCAACAACTTAAAGTTTAAACCAATCATCTTGAGTATATATTTGAACTTGGATATGCAGATGTGGTGCACAAGTCCCAATGGTTCAGCAATACACTCAAAGGATCAACAGCCCTATAGACAGCTAAATTACTCGGAAAGCCAGGGAATTTATCAAACATGAATTTCAAAGTGGATTCTAGCCTGCAGGAAAAAATGGAAGTGCCCATTAATGTACATACAAAATAAATGTTGTCTGCAAGCTCATTCAACTATTTATTTTTGACACAGAACTGGCTAAAGATTTTTTAATTTACATAAAAAGGTACAAAGACTGCAACCCCTTTGATGGAAGAGATGGGAATAAATACCCTGCAAAAGAGGGTTTGTTTGTTTTCTAAAGAAGCACTAACAACCTCGCAGGTATCACACAAAGGAATCATTTACGCTCTTTCACATCTATTAGTGCATTATTTATAACTGACTCCAATTTGAGAACGTTGGCATTAAGTCTGTTTCTCACATGTAGAGGAAATTCCTACAAACTGATCATATATTATGGATGAAAATTGTAACAGCCACACTGAAACTGGTTAAAGCAGACACTGCTGAATTGCACTAACACTGGAGGAGGATGGACCCCTTCCCAACTTAGGTACTGCCCATCCATTTATTTATTTTACTGACCAAACCCTCATAAAGCAAAGAAGAAGTTACATTTGTGCATTGCTGACAGAATATTTATATTTTAAAAATTGGTTTTAAAATTAAAAAAAGGAAATAAAAACCATTGAATCATCCAGAGGCCAGTCCAAACTAAGACCCTGCTTTGATTGTATAAGGGGAGGGGCTGAGCACCATTAAATCAGAACAAACTGCACATAAATTATATAGGATAAACTTATGGTTACAAATTTTAAAATAAAATTCATATTTCACCCCTAAATGAAATCATCTTAAATCCTCCTAACACTTTTAAGATGTGGCCTTTTGCCCAACACAAACTTGCCAAACTTGGCATTCAGAAGAACCCTCCTTCAGAAGAAGCTCATTAACTGTGTTGTAATTCATGGGATTTCTACCTTCAGTCTTGTGACTAGGACAGTATTTTTTAAGCCTCAGACGCTTGAACCAAGTTGCTGTGTTGTTTTTTCATCTTTCACTGAGGTTTAGGTTAAGTCTTAACTCTTTTCTGAACCAAACCCCACATTAAGAGTGCTTGGCATCCTTAACAATATCAGATTTCACTCCTGATTGATAAAGCTTTGTGGCTGACAATGCTGTGTTGCAGAAAAACTGAATGGCAAACAAGATTTCTTTATTCACATCCAAAATCCTCCTTCCATTCAAAATGGGATGCACTGGCCAAGATCTGCTGGAACTCCCTGCCACTGCTTCCCCAGCCCAGGGCTCCCTCAGGCCAGCAAGGAATGAGACAAAGCATCCCAAAACTACTTTTGCTGGTGGAATTCTTCATTATTTGCAATAATTTGGCCATGCTACAAATGGGGTTGGACTTTAAAGTAGCCCCATTCTTCAACTGCG
The DNA here is from genome assembly GCF_963513975.1 of Fringilla coelebs. Classification (NCBI taxonomy): domain Eukaryota; kingdom Metazoa; phylum Chordata; class Aves; order Passeriformes; family Fringillidae; genus Fringilla; species Fringilla coelebs. The sequence continues at coordinate 35,649,614 of NC_140066.1, forward strand.
CTGAAATGGAATAAAAGTAGAAGGAAGGGGATTAATTACATCAAATATCCTCAATACAATCTGCACACAAACCCACATGGGGGTGCAGAGCCCTTGGCAGGACACTGCAGCCTTCTCTGTGTAATAGGGATTAAATCTGAATTTTTTTTAAAAATCACACAGGAGACTCTCATGATTTATTTGTGGTCCTCATAACCAGAGGATGTTTGCTGACATGCTAAAGTCTTCCCCATAGTGGAAGGTGTTTGTATATAGGGCCTGAGATGGAGGAAAAAATGCTTTATTACTTTACAATACATCACACATAATAAATATTTGTTTAACAAAGCCTGCCTGAACTTCCTGCATTAATCAAAATTGGATGTGGCAGGACTTGTATGATTAACTCAAAAGCCATATTCCAAATGATAAATAAACTAATATTAACCTTGTGTGTTCATTAATAATGCAAGTTCTCCATAGTTCACAAACACAACTGATACAGTTAATTGAAGGTTCACATTTGTAAAATATTCATAATTACAGTTTCAATGTTCTGTTCACTCAGGATCCAACCTAATAAAAATCACATTCCATGTGCTCTTCAAATTTAAACCCATCACTCCTCTTCATTAGGCTCTTGATGTGATGTAACATGGAAATAAACATCATTACCTGCTCCTAGGGGAGCACTTCTGGAATTCAGAAGTTCTGTCTCAGCAGAGATTTCACCTTTGGTCCCCAATTCCTGAGACACTCACTCTGGTAGTCCAGAGACTTAAACATTTTATGAAGTTGGCAGCTGCTCTGGGCACCCTGTGCCAGGGCTGCCCACCCTGCCAGGGAACAATTCCCAATTCCCAACATCCCATCCAGCCCTGCCCTCTGGCACTGGGAGCCATTCCCTGTGTGCTGTCCCTCCATCCTTGTCCCCAGTCCCTCCCCAGCTCTCCTGGAACCCCTTCAGGCCCTGGCTCTGAGCTCTCCCTGGAGCTGCTCCTCTCCAGGTGAGCCCCCCAGGTGTCCCAGCCTGTCCCAGAGCAGAGGAGCTCCAGCCCTTGGAGCAGCTCCATGGCCTCCTCTGGACTTGCTCCAGCAGGTAAATATAATGTAAACGTAAATGTAAATTTAAATGCACATGTAAACGCAAATGTAAATGCGTCCTTTTAAAAACCCCACAAAAACCCCAAACAACAATTTTAAAAAGCAATGAAAAACCACTACAAAAACCCAAACAAACAGACAAAAAAACCAAAAAACAAGCTCAAAATCCTACAAAATAAAACAAATAAAACCTAAATTCACATCTCTTACTGACAGGTGTTTTGGGAACAGGACCAGCAGGGCTTTCCTGCCCAGCAGCGGCTGCCAAAGGGTCAGGAGCCAGAGTGACCAGAGTGACCAGAGTGACCAGAGGAGTGTCCAGGCTCAGTGTGGTCCATGAGAGGTGTACACCCTGGCAGCTGGGAAGGTGCCTCTGCTTTCTCCCCTCCACAAGCCAGTTTTGCCTCCATTTATCCCATGAGGAGAATGAACAGCACTGGGAAATCCTCTGGGACTGGAAAATAAACCTGGGCAGCCCTGAAGTGGGCCAGGCTTGGGAAGAGGTTTCAAAGGCATCACCAAACCCTGGGAATGACCAGTGGCTCTGGGTGAGGGAATCTCCAGGTTTCACTGCAAATATTCACCTACACACCACCCAAAATCCTCTCTGCCCACTGAAAAACAGCTTGGTAAAACATGCTAATGAACAATTTGGGCAAAAAACGTTTGCTTTGAGCCAAACCCTGTGGTTATTCTGTGCTCAGAAGCCAAGTGTGTAGCTGGCTGTAAAAGCCATACACAACCTGTGGTGAAGCAGGGCCTTTGTGCTTGCAAAGTGCAAGCAAATCACACCTACAGTCCAAACATTCAGCACCCGCTCTGCACAAAAGAAATGGAATATTTGCTTTGAATCCCTGTGTTTTTTCCTCTACAAATATCCCCGACAATAAATTCTTTCATGAGATCACCAATATAAAAAGCTGTAAAATGAACAACCACGGTGCCAACCCAAATGAGGTTTAAAATCTGAGGGAATACTCAGGTGGAAAGTGCTGGGGTGTGAGAAGCTGCCCAAAATTTTGGCTGCACACACCTGGTCTGGGCACACAGGTGACATCCATGACATTATTTTTTTGCAAGGACTGTCTCTAATGCATGAATTCTGTGAAAGTCATCACACCCATCAGCATCCAGAGCAGAGGCAGAAACACAAGTAAATGCCATCCTCACTGCACCATATTTTATGCCTTGTTTTTATTTCCTTGCCTTGCCTTTCAGTGTAAACAGTAGATGTTGTTCTAAGAGGTCACTTTTATGTGCTGGTGCACCACTGAACTGTTTAGGTTTAAAATGACACTACTGTTTAAGACCCAGTAATTTTCAGAACGTCTGATTTACTGCTCTGGCACTCTATAAGCCTCATTTCATACCTCCAAGAATGAACTAGTCAAAGTGTTAAATAAACATGAAGTATAAGGCTTGTTTTCTTTCCAAAAGTGCAAGCACTGTGTTACTCTAATGATTAAATATTGTTTAAATATACAACTGAGTGACTGGTTTCACAGTCGATTCTTTCCCTCTGCTTCATTTTATGTATTAATTATTTTGTGTTCAGACAAAAGCTTTAATTAAGAAGCATAAAGAGTTTCTGAAGAGTGAAGAAGTAATGGTTTTATCTGCATTAAACTGATTATAAACAGTTATTTCTGAAGGAAAAAGGCATCAGGGACAAAAAAAAAAAGAAAAAAAGAAGAAAAAAAATCTTAACTAAGCTGGAATCATTAGAGGTGGAAAGAGCTGATCCTGTCCCACGCTCCAGCACAGGCATGCAGAGGGTGCAGGGCAAAGTAATCCCATTTACCGACCCCAAATGTTGGTCCTGAGCCCCACAACACCCCAAAATACCCAACATGCAGGAGTTCAGCTTCCCACAGCCCAACCCCAAAATCCCTGGGGGGTTTCATAGCCAAGACCCTTGGGATGTATTTAAGACTCAGGATATTTAGCAAAGCATCACCAGCCGCGACGTGCCCGAGATAAAGAAGAAATGGAGTTACCTGGTGTGATTCTGTGAGTCCTAAAGAATATTCACCAGTGGGAACGGGGCCCTAAACCAAGGGCCAGGCTCCAACACAGCTTTAAAAGCCATTTCAAGCAGGAGATTAGTGAAACTTTTAATGCTAAGTAGCACAGGTCATTAAATCCTCCCAAGGTCTGTGCCATAGCAACAACCTCTCACAAATCTTGGAAGAATCAGCAAGAGGATGAGCCCAAGAGGGAAAGGTGCACATGAGACAGACTCAGTGAAATCCATCCTCCAGGAAAAGGGTTCCAGGCTTGTGCTCTCCATGTTTTTAAACACAGGATTTGGAGAAAATGCACCATTTTGTTGTCACGTCAAGTTAAAAAGTGAAAAAAGATTAGAGAAGGAAGAAAAAGCGTTGAATAGTCAAACAGAGGATATTTTGAATTTAAACACATCCAATCAGTTTGCCATTGCAGACCTGATATCAAGTTTGTTGGCAGTCATTCCTCTGCCTATAAAGCACTGGCTATCCAAGCCTTTTTCTGGGAATTAAAATTATGGGTGTAGAGTCAGAGAACATTGCAGAACAACATTAATGGCCACAGTAATTCCCTCATTTACAGCCCCATTCCCACGTGCTGGTAAATCTGCAAAAGCTCCTCTCAGCCTGCAAAGCTCCCTTCTGGGTGGTGCCTTTGGCAGGCTGGATTTATTGGAGCCTTTGCCTCTTGCATTGATCAGTGGAGTTTCCAATCAGGGCGGCTCCCTGACTGCCAGGAATCGGTCAGGGGGTGGGAAACATGGAGAGGATGAAGGTGGGACATGGTTTAGGAGGGGGATGGCACTGCCTGGATGGGCTCCATCACCTCAGAGGTCTTTTCCAGCCAAAATCACTCTGTGATTGTGTAAAACAGAACCCTGGGCTGCCCCTGCCCCAGCACACACCGGACACCTCCAAACAAGGAGGGTGCTGGAGCTGCTCCATGGAAAAGTTTCTGGAGTTGAAAGTAGGACTTGAAATTTGGAAGGAAATTGGCCTGTCAGTCAGTGATTTGATTTTTGGGCAGATTTGTGCAGGAAGTCAATAAAGAAGAAAGAGGTTTTGGTTGGTTGATAAATTTTGCTGTGCCAAAATGGATCAGCATTTTTGCCAAGTTTGTGCCTGCTCAGACCTCAACAACAGCAGGGCAGTTGTAGAAAAAGTCTTTTGGTTTTCATCACAGATTACAGGAGATCCTTAAGGAATGACAGAATTCCAGGATGGTTTGGGTTGGGAGGGACCTTAAATCCCATCCCTTCCCACCCCAGCCATGGCAGGGACACCTTCCCCTGTCCCAGCTGCTCCAGCCCCAGTGTCCAGCCTGGCCTTGGGCACTGCCAGGGATCCAGGGGCAGCCCCAGCTGCTCTGGGCACCCTGGGACAGGGCTGCCCACCCTGCCAGGGAACAATTCCCAATTCCCACATCCCATCCAGCCCTGTCCCCCTTCATTTGAAGTCACTCCTCTGTCCTGTCACAGCAGACCCTGGGACTCCATCCCATGGCTGCACACAAGCCCAGCCCGCTGGCACACACCTGCAGAGGTTCTCCTGCCTCAGTTTTCTGCCCTGGTGCTCTGAAATCAGCCCCTCAACGTCATGGGAATGTCGGGGCTCTGCTGCAGTTTAATTCCTTTTATTAACAGTCACATCCTGCAGCTCTGACACCACTGGAGGCAGAAGATCTGCGGGGAAATGTAGAATCAAGAGCCATAAGACACTGGGTTACAGTTCAGGAGAATTTGCAAGTTAAGTATGTGATGGCTGAAAAAGATGGAGATGTGTTGTGAAACTTCTCCAACCCATCTGCAGGCTGGTTAATTAAAACCTACAGCATTCTACAAAAAAACAAAAAAAAAAAACCCAAAAAGAAGGTAAACCACAATTATCAAGTGTGTGTTTCCTAGTGTTAAACCAATTTGTAACCCACACCATTCTCCAACCCTTCAAAATAAAGGGAGAAATAAATAATTAAATGAGAACAAGTGATGAAATTAATAAATAAATGAGAATTATGAGATAAAGAATTTTTAAAGTAGGCATCCATAGCATTGTGCTGATGCACAGCTGGTCTGAAGAAGCTCAAGCACAGAACTGTGGCCTGAATCCTTCCTCTGATAAAACCTCCAGGTGGTGGAACCTGCAAGGATGCAAAGTAGTTTTCTATGTAAAATGGAGATAATTCCACTTATAATAATAATTCCAGGAGAAAATAATAATAATTCCAGGATATAATAATTACAGTAATTATTATAGAAATAATATGTATAATCTATTAATAATAGTAATAATATATATTAATAATATATATAATAAAAATAATAATTTCAGGATAATTCCAGGAGAAAAATGGAAAAAAATCAGATCAATTGGGAAAAAAATTGGATAAATACTTTGCTCAATGTTTTCCACAATATTGAGACTTTTCTATAAAGCATTCAGGAAAGAAGCATGGATTATTCCCAGCAAACCTTCCTTTTTCAGCAAGCAGCATCTGAAAAACAAACAGGAAAAAAATGCCTCATAGGATGCAGAGAGCACTGGGGATGCTATCCCAGGCTGGAAAAATCTTGGAGGGAAGTTTTAAGTGCCCTACCTGATGCAATAAAACTCCCAATACAGCGTGTCCAAAACTTTGTGTTCTTCATTTAACAAAAGGCAGCGCCACAGATAAATATCAGAAGAGATTTGTTAATGCTGCACTATTGGCAGCTAAAAACAGATCACAGCACACTGGCAGACTGAGCAGCTGCCAACCTGTAATAAATGGATGGCTCAGCCTCAGGATTTACTGCCAATGGGGGGAAAAGGGAGAGTGATGTGAACAGAAATAAAGTGAGAGAATTGAAGAAAACACAAAATTTCTTGCAGCTTTCCTTCAAAATACAAATTGGTTGGCAAGAGCCAGGGGAAAGAAGGAGAAATCCCTAATAATCCAAAGAATGCTGTTGGGCTCCTCCTCAGCTCAGACCCCTCTGCTGCAACAACACTCATGGGCAAGGCTTCCAAAATAATAATAACAAAAAAATTTCAAACTCTTTTTTTTCCCCCCCCCAGATAACAACTGTTGTAATTGGCTTTTCTGCCTTAATCATCACAGGCAGAGATGTGTAAACACCTCACACAGGTGTGCAAGAGGATGAGCTAAATGGGAGACCCCAACTTGCCTGGGCAGAGCTCGTCCTTTGGACTTCTCTGCACCCTTCAGGCCTTGTGCTGAAAGGCTTTAATTGGATTTAAGGCCTTCTTCAACTCTTCCAAAGGCTCACCTTTGTCTTCTTGGAATCCAGAGAGCCTCTTGGGACAAGAGGAACAGGCAGAAAGGTTCACCTGAAAATGAGGATAATCTTCTTCCCTGCGCAGTGACCAAGCACTGCACAGAGCCCAGGGAGGGTGTGGAGTCTCCTGACAGGAGGTATTCCAGAATTCTCTGGACACAATCCTGTGCCCTGTGCTCTGGGATCAGGGGTTTGGGACCAGGTGACCCCAAGGGATGCCTTCCAACCTGCCCACCCTGTGAGCTCTGCATGCTGTGGGATGGATGGAGCTGAGCCTCTGCTCTAACGAGCCCAAAAATGGTGATGCACCATGGTAAGTTTGAAAATATCCATCACCAAAGCACCTTCCCCAGAATTCTGTGATTTGGAATTGTTCTTCCATCACCACCAGCCTTGATGGAGAAAGGTTTGGTCACAGGGCTCTGCAGGATAAGGAGAGGGATTTGTCCCCAGAAGTATTTGTGGGCATATTCTGACTGCATTTTTCAATATTATTATAGAAAAAATGTCTAATTGTTCTGGAGAGAGGCCTCCACTGGCTTGAACCTGCTTGTCCACTCACAGGGGTGTAATTGATAGAGCAGCCCCTGCATAGAAGTGATAAAAGGCATTTTATTTTCCTACAGCATTAACTACCCCCACCAGGTGCAAGTTTCTGTGTGGCCCATTATTGATCCTCACACACACAGTAACAATAATTTCAGGGCAAAAACTCAGGGCTGAAGGTGTTGAAGGTATCAACCTGGGCTGAAGTCCCAGAGAAGAGGATCAGTCTATGGAGAGCCTGGAGCAGCACTAACAAGCCCAGCTAATTCTATTTAGAACAGGGAAAAAAAAAAAAGGAAGAAAGTCAAAAGGAAGTAAAAGTTTCCCAGCAAACTGAAAGATATGAACTTGATAATTACTTGGAACCAAATTAATATCAGGATGGCTGCCATTATTCTCCGAGGACAGCCATTTCATCTATTGTGCAGGTGTACCCTCCAAGAGTGGATCATGCTGATGAAAGACTGAGAGAATTTCAATGACACCTTGAGGGATCTTATGAATAAAATATCAAAAAATGGACATCTCCTTTGTATAGGAAGATTTTAATGCAAAAACTGTAACAGGTTTATAAGTTACACCAAGAAAATAAGGAAGGTTTATTCTGTCTGTGGCTGGAGACAGACAGATATTGCCCAGTCAAAGTTTCTCATGCCCACAAGAGACTCTTCTTTCAAACACTCCCGCTAGCTCTGTGCCGGACGCTTCTAAGCAGATTAACAACACACTCATAAACCAACAAAACTGAGAAGTGACCCTTTCTCCTCCAAGCCCTGAAAATCAGAAAACTTTCACAAGAAAACCACTTGCACTCGCAATCAAATCTCCACAGGGCGCGTTACAGAAACAGGAAACAGAGAGCAAAGCACGGCAAAAGTGGGTTTATAACAAATTGGAATAATTGTCTTGTCCTTAAGGAAGGAGAAAACAGTGATGGAGTGGAACAGACTTAGAAAAACCCAAATTAATATTAAAGTCATTAACCTGTCTGAGTGACCTTTTCCATGCCAGAGTTTTCATCAGTGTGCCATGCAGAAGTGATGCACGTCATAGAACCATGGAATTCCACACTGGATTGGGTTGGAAGAGACAGAACCACAGGATCACACAATCAATAAGGCTGGAAAACAGCCCCAAGACCACTGAGTCCAACCTGTGACCAAACCCCACCTTGCCACCCAGACCAGGGCGCTGAGTGCCACTTCCAGGCATTCCTTAAACACCTTCAGGGGTGGGCACCACCAATTCCTTGGACAGTCCATTCCTAAAAGATCATCTCATCCCAACCCCTGCCATGGTCCAGGTTGCTCCAATCCCCATGGCTTGAGGCAGGGATCCCCCATGGACACCCCACTGTCCCCATTGAGGAAGGGACAGTGCCACAGAGGGCTTTGCTGCTGGCTGGTGAGGGACAGGTAGTGCTGGACAGAGGGAAAGTGGGGAAGAAAAGGCCTTGGGGGTATTTTGGGTTGGTACAGCTGGGCCAGAGAAGATGGATCCACAGTGATCAGGGCAGGACAGGAGCCAGGTAGGGAAGGATGCTAATCTGTGTAAATTGAAGAGGAAGGACATGAGGAAACCAGAAGCCTCTCCTTTTGAGAAGAGCAGAGATGTTCTCCAATCAACCTAAAAGAGCCTTCTAGTGCAATCCCCATGGCTGGTGTGAAATCATCACCTGCCACCACCTTCCATAAGGCTGAAACTCTCAGGAGGGCAGTGGAGGGGAGGACAAGAGAGGAAGGGCAGGAGAACAACTCCCATCCTGGCACAGCCAGTGTGAGATGGTGCTCTGGGACCAAGCCCCATTCACAAGGACACTGCCCAGCGTCCCCTCAGGACATCTGGGACAGGATGATGGCAAGGAAAGGGAGAGCCCAGTGAGGATGGCACTGTGAGGTTACAGAGAGAAGTGGAAAGCCAGTGGTGTGCCTTGGAATCACTCCCAGGGCACTCAGGAACCTCAGAGGGCAGGGGAAATGCTGCTCCTGGCACCACCAGGGATCTCTGCCTTGGAATCACCTCCAGGGCACTCAGGAACCTCAGAGGGCAGGGGAAAGCTGTTCCTGGCACTACTATCTCTGCTTTAAGGCCACAGCTGGGCACTGGCACTGGGCTCTCAGGGCAGCGCAAAGAGGGTGCTTGGAGAACACTCCCAGGCACAGGCTGGGATTGTTGGGGTGTCCTGAGCAGGGCCAGGAGTCGGGCTGGATGACCCCTGCCCATCCACCTCAGGATATTCCACGAGCCTGCTTCGCTTTCCCTGGATGAGATCACCTTTTCCCAACACCAGTAAAACCCGAGGCAGCACAGGAGGGGCTGTGCCTCCCCCCGGGAGGCTGCCCCAGACCTCCTGAGCTGCTGGGCACAGGGCTGCCCATCTGCACGGCAGAGCCTCGCCTGGCAGGAGCTGTGGAGGTTCCAGGGTGTTTCACTAGCACAGCTTATTGGGGACTGCATTTTCTCCAGGGTACAAGCCAAGCTCTACATCAAAGCCTGATTGAGCAGAAAATATGTGCTAATGTTCACAGCAGTACTCTATTATAGTATAAGTATGCTTGTAAATATTCACTACATGTTATTACGCCATTTGAACCAAGAATATTGCAGGGTTAAAGGTCGGCCCTAATGCTCTCTCAGGAGGCAGCAGTTTTGAATATAACCAAATGGGATAATGGTCAGGAATACCCAGAGGGGGCAATGTAGCACATCGTAAAGAATTGTGCTGTGAGTTTTAAGTTTTCAGGACAACAAAGATGCCAACGAGATGGCTCATAAGCAGTCATTATTAATGGAATGACAAGGGTAATGTTAAGCAGGATGTCTTTACTATAATAAATCTTGTCCCTGCGCCATTAGTAGTCCTTACAACTGCAAATAGCAGTTAGGTTATAACCTAACATGGCAGAATTTTATCCTCTCAATCTCTAATGTATTTTATAATGCTGTTAAAGTCAGGAATAGCAACTGTTTAAGCTCACTTAATCTGTGAGAAGTTTAAACACGAATTTTAAATGCGAAATCTGCTTTGATAGTAGTTTCTCTTAATTAAATAGATGAAGTAGCTTTTTCTAAGCATACACTGGGCTGTACTACAGGGTCTGGGGAACACTGGTGAATTTAAAACATTAAATAATTTCCTTCAGATGTAACTCTTGCATTCTAAAAATTTGACAGCTTTTATCTTAATTTTAAAAGCCATTTCTTAATTCATTTATGGATTCTTTCTTGTCACAATATTATGATTTTCCAGTTTGGAAATAAATTACTAATTTTTTTTCCTTGAAATGATCTTGTTTGGGCAGATATGAGTCTCTTCTCTTCTCTTCTCTTCTCTTCTCTTCTCTTCTCTTCTCTTCTCTTCTCTTCTCTTCTCTTCTCTTCTCTTCTCTTCTCTTCCTCCTTTTCCTTTTATTTCTCTTCCTCCTTTATCCTTTTCCTTTTCCTTTTCCTTTTCCTTTTCCTTTTCCTTTTCCTTTTCCTTTTCCTTTTCCTTTTCCTTTTCTCATTTCCAAATTCTGATCTCAGCACAGAAAACAGAATCAACAACTCTTTCCAAAAAAATGGCCTAATTTCAAATTTACATTTTATGATTATTCAGAATCTGATCCAAGGACAATACAGAACTTCCCAAATCTTTCTTCAAGCCATTGGCAAAGTAGTGATATGATTTTGAGGACTAAATAAATAAATAAATAAAATTAAAGGTATTACAGAAGAGCAATTCTTCATCTTAACATATCAAATTTGGCTATGTTAAATGGATCCTGAATCTCAGCTAACTGTTTAATAAATGTTTAAACAGCTTCACTGTGAACTATCCATTTCACCTGCTTTGTTTTTCTCCTGCTGCTCTCCCAGAAAGAGGTGTGGAAATTACCAGTTCCATCAGCTCAGGGTGCCACCGTGGCAGAGCCAGTGCTGCTTTGGGACTGATGGAACCCAGAGCATTAACCAGGAGCCAGCAGAGTATTAATCACTATCATCAGGCCCATCTCCAACCACTCTGGTGTCCAAAGCACTCCTTGACAGCTTTTCTCTTGTGACAGTGGTCAGGAAGGCCACTGATCTTCCACGTGACTAATCTGGAACTCAGCAAAGGGAAGGGACCTCAGCGGGTTTCACACAAAACCCACCAATATTCAGAATGTATTTCACCTGCTAACAAAATTCTGTCATTAAACATTTTGGTGTGCAAAGGACTCAAAGAGCCAAGTGCAATGCAGAGAAGTCCCAAGGATAAGGAAATATCTTCAGCTAGAAGCTGTGATATCCCTAATGGCTGAGGATCATCTTTCCTCCGTGACCACTGTGCCAGGAAGGTTCAATTCCTGCCACTGTAAAAGATCTTCATTGTGACCTTTAATTTTAGAAACCAAAAGAGCAGAGAGATGTTAATGCCCCATTTCTTCACCCAGCTCCTGGCACTTCATGAGCATCTCTCAGCCCTGCATGAGTGGCCAGGGCCCAGGAGAGCCACAGGATCCACATCCTCCCTGTCTCCTGCCAGGACAAATCCCCCTACAGCAAACGATGGCCTCTGGAAGCTTTGGGTTCTGAAAGCTTTGGGTTCAAACCATGGCAATATACCAGAGCATCTGAATGTAATTTTAGTTGTTTTTTTTTTTAATTTTCCAAAGTAGGATGCACACCAATAGCACCAGCTCAACACCCTTAGTGAATTACAGAGAATTTGAGCCATTTTAACATCCAGGCCGTGCTACAAAACCACTCCAGAGGTTCGATGCCAGCAGCAAATAAAGGAATTTGGCCACCTAGAAGTGATTTCCTGCAGACACCACTGTTGCCCAGGTTGTTACTGCCCCTCTCCCATGGCTGGGAGCCCCTGGCAGGCGAGGCAGGAGCAGGGACACAGCCCTGGCTCCAGCAGGAGCTGCAGAGCCGCTTTTCCCACCCAAATGCAAAGCAGAGCTCGGAGTGCTCGAGAGGTCTGCTCTCTGGTGAGGTTCAACATTAAGATGTGACAAGCTCCTTATATACAAGAGGATAAATGATATGCAAAGTCCATACTCTTTGTTCTGACAAGTGTCCAGAGGGAAAATTCTGGAGATAAAGCTGTAGCTTTCTAAGGCACCGGGGTAGGGTGGGCAGAATGAAGATTTTATCAAAGAAGTTGAGCATTGAAACACTGAAAAACACCACATTGCCTTCTCCTGCCCCTTCCCACCCCCATCAGTGTCCTGCCCTTACCTCTGACAGCCACCCAGAATCATTCTAGTCCATTGGGAGGGGCTTTTCTCCTTTTCTTTTTTTTGTTTTAATAACTATGTATATATGCATAGGAAGAGATCACCACATAAAGAGTCTTTTCTTCCCTCTGAGGAGAGACTCAAGAGGGCTGTCCCTTCCTGGCCCTGGAGCCACCTGGAAAGACCAGTCTGTGTTTCCCAGTGACCAGTGCTGGGGCAGACACCTCACTGAAATCCCTGTGATGGGACAGAGGAGGAGAAAACAACAGATAAATTCAGGAAAATGCCTAAAAAATTACTGGAGATGTCCATTGGGGTGTGAAGGCTTGGATGTGTCCAAAATCCCACCCAGAAAAGAAATCAGAGCATATTTTTACCCTGCTCTGTTTTAGCAATGTGACCGCTTTAGATAGATAGATAGAAATATATCATATATATATAATAAATTTTTCTCAAAATATTGATATCTAAATATACATATATGGATATATTAAAAATATAACTACAGATATCTGTATATGTATATATGAAATGTATATCTATTTTTATATTTCATATATAAATATGTATCATTATATAATACAATGCATGTGTATATGTCGATATTTTACATATATAAATATCATTACCCCTAAAATATGTAATATTAAATGTTAGATAATATAATCAATATAATATATACAGTCTCACCCTAGAGACAACAAGTCTAGAGAAGCTTCTCCACTTGTGCTGTGAACACTGCACTGCAAGTCCCCACTGACTTAGAACCCATCAAAAGTAAGCACTTATCTTATTGAAACAAATTTGGGCGTTTTTGTGGCTGCCCCATCCATGGAAGTGTCCCAGGCCAGGCTGGATGGAGCACTGGAAAACCTGGGCTGGTTGAAGGTGTCTCTGCCCATGGCAGGGGTGGAATGAGAGACTCTTTGAAGACCTTCCAACCCAGACCATTCTGAAATTCTGTGATTTTACAATTTTTTAATTGAACCCAGGGATCTGCAATACTTTTGTTGCCTTTCGAATGAAAGATTTTGGTAGCAGGGAAGGGATAAATCCAGATGTAAAAGAAACAAACTGTTGATTAAGAGCTCAGCATGGTTCTTATGTAAATATGATGTAAACATTAAAATTCACCCTTAACTCTGTTTACCCCCAAAGTGTAGAGCTCATCAATTATTAGGCATTGTTTCAATGCACACGCTATGCCCCCATAATATGGCAATAAGTCCCAAAGACTTATGTAAAATATCTCTTTTTTAATCATGTCTAGTTTCATAGACAAAAGTAATCACCAAAAAGCCAGTGGCTACAAAAACTGCAAACAAAATGAACCTTTAAAAGCTAATGACTTAAGGGTGATTTTACAGACATATAAAGTATGTTAGGGGCTTACACTATTTGTCATTAACACATATTTTGAAAGCTCGGCTAATATAATGTGACACAAAATTAGTCAAACACAATTCATGCAATATTGTTTAATTTTACTCCTCATTTAACTTGGTTTTAAGCAAAATCATTATGTCACATGATAACGTTCACTTGAACAAGAAATATTTTATAATGGTGTCTGCGTTTCGAAATGAGTTATTAGGAGCTACATGCTGAACACATTCTTAACTATGAAAACTATAAAGCTAATAGCTTCATCATATTTTGACAACATCTACATACTTTATGCATTATTTACAAGAAAGATATAAAATGAAACTACTGAATATCTTGCACCATACTTCACAGTCATAGTTAACTGGTTAAAAATAAAACACATTTATCTTCTGCCGGCTCTAGATTTGCATAGGGATATTTGCATACCATGTTGCAATGTGCTCTTAATGTAAAATTTAACCTTTGTACTTTCCCTCTGATGTGGAAGGTATACTCATTAAGTTAAAAATAATGGTAAAAATAAGTCTGCTGGTGATATACTTTCCATGAATGATTCCCCTGAGTGGTGAGGAAAGGTAAAATGTGGGTGGGAAAATGTTTAATTGAATTAACTCCTCATTTCCTATATTTTTATTTCAAATTTCACCAGCAGAGCAATTGGAGCAGTATTTGTCAACCACACAGGTTCTACCTTCAGTGCTGGGGCTCTCAGTGCCCTTTCATCCTGTGTCAGGAGGTGTAATTCTAGGTGCAGGCCTAAATCACAGATATGTGGAACATCCTGAGTTGGAAGGAACCCACCAGGATCATCCAGTCCTGCTCCTGTCCCTGCACAGACCCCCCAAAATCCCACCCTGGGCAGTGCTGTCCAAATTCTCCTGGAGCTCTGGCAGCCTGGGCAGTGCCTATTCCCTGGGGAGCCTGGGCAGTGCCAGCACCCTCTGGGGAAAGAACCGTTCCCTGATGTCCAACCAAAACCTCCCCTGACACCTTTTAATTGCAAATCCAATTGCTGAGTGCCAGCACTGCAAAAGGACCTTTTTAAAAGGAAAGGGTTTGTTGTAGTTGAACATTGAGACAGAGTTTATACCTCTCAAACTTGCTCCACTTCTCTACAACACCTAAGTCCATAATGCCACTTTTCCCTCCCTCCAAAGAGAGTGACTTCTAAATAACTCCTAAAAGAAACAAAGCTTCTAAAAGGAACCTAACTCCTAAGAGGAACCCTATTTTTGGCTGCTTCTCATTTGGGTGATGTTTTAGAGTTAAGATGTCATCTTTTTGTATGCAAAGTGTGCCGAAATCAGTGACCAGCAGAGCCTATGACCCACCAGAGCTTTGTTTCACACTCTGAGAAAATACAGATGAATCTGCCGGACGCTATGCAGCAGTTCTGCCGCTTAACGGCTCCCAAGCAATTAATGGCCACTCCTTCTATTTTGCTTTCCAAAAAATTCATGTGAGTACCTCCCTGCAATGCTGCTTCTGTTACCTGCTGCTGGTTCCTTCTCTATCCCAAAAGAAACCCCCTTTGTGGGAAGGAATTCTGCGTGAGTTGCTTACGCGCGGTAATTGGCCCATTATATTTTCCCTTTTTAGGGCAGATCTCACATTGGCGTTTCTGTGCACTGACCCACCAACGACCTCCGCCGTTGACCTCAAAGGACTACTTTCTCTTTTGGTAAGAGATAATTCAGTCTCCCTGGTCTGCCTCCTGGGCACAGTCAAAATTATGTGTGGTGATTCTGCGGTGTGGGCTCCTGTCTGCCGAGGACTGAGCTAACACCGCGACGTGCAATTAATTCAGGACCTCGGGATGGCCTTGAACTGCCCCTCCTCTACAGGGAACAGCTCCCACCACGCCACCTCTCCCCACAGAGCCCTCACCTCTAACAAACACGAGCAGGAGCATTCAGAGGATATGTAAATGCATTAATTTTTTATAGAACCAGTTAGTGAGCACCCGGTACCCGCCGTCAGCCCAGACGCGGGGCAGCGACGCTTTGCCGCCGCTGCGAGGAGGATTGGAGAGCCCCAGAAAGTTTTAACTAAATAGCAATAGGCTAAATTTCCAGCCAGGAGCAGGGCAAGAATTCAGGATTGGAGTTCTACTTGTTTACTGCCTCATCTGGCCCTGGCGGTGATGGTTCTTGTAAAGATCCTCAGCGAGGTAAATAAAAGCGCGGAGCCCCAACAATGGGCTGTTATTGCAGCAGCGAGCGGAGGTGTACAGAGCAGGAAATAACTCTCCCAGGGATAAATTACATGTGATGAGGGCCAAAAGAATACAGCTCCTATTTCAGGAAGTCTTCCAGGCAAAAGCAGAGATTTGGCAGTTTTAGCGTTCCTTTCAAGACAATACACGTACACCAAAAACATTACTCTTCACAGAGTACCCCAGAGGCCTTTCCAATCATCTGGATGCTCGCAGTTATTCCATTCCCTCAAATTCAACACAGATCTTCTTTATTAATTTTAATTTGTCATCAATAACCTGACAGGCTCTCTTTCGGCAAGAAATACTGTATTAACTGTTTCACTCACTGTGGCAGCTATTAAAAATGTGATAATGATTAGCAGTAATGAGGTCAAATAGAATAATGTGAGTATAAGTTGCTACCAGCGAAATATATAACACAAGAGGATTTATTATGTTCACTTGCTGAAATGTAATTTAAAAACAGGATATTACCACCTGCTATGCTGGCTCATAGGGTTATCCAGATCATTTAAGCATTTCCTGCTAATATGTTTATTTGCTTCTGGCAGATATTACCACTACTGTATTTCAAATAACTACACTTAAAACAAAGTTAATTGTTCCTATCTCCTTAATATAAATATGATTATGTAAAGCGATGATTAGATGACTAGCTGGTAAACAGAATTATTTGAGCATCAGCATCAGTTAGGATAAAAATGGTGCAGGAACGTTGAGAGTTGTGGGCAATAAATCAGCTCTGGGAAAAGCAGATCTTCAGTAAAGAAACTTTGTGTAGGTGCTAAGGGGAGGTGAGGAAGGGCTGTGCTTTAAATATCAGAGCAAATTAATTGAAACATTAGAACTTTGTCAATACACAATCTGGTAGATACAGTCATTATCCTGTATTCTCTTAAAAAGATTTTGAATTTTGACTACTTTGTATTACTTTTTGTTGATCTAAATAGAATAATCCTCACTTTTCACTGCAGCAACACAGAGCAATTTGATGGAACTGCAGGCCTGCTTGATCTGCAAAAGCTTTTTCAGATGGGGAAGATAAAGGTTTAATACAACGACAAAAACAAAAAAGCTCATTCTCATCTGTTGAGCTTTAATTTTGAGCAAAGATTACAGAGTTAGGCCAAATTCTGCTTCTGCTTCTGCTTATACAGCTTTAAATCCCCTGAATTAAGCCAGAATTCAACCTTAAACCTGAGAGATGTAAAGCACGACTTAACCTCCATTGCTGGAACTCCTGCTCCCTGGGAAGATGGGCTGGGGGGACTCAAGTCCTGCTGGAGGAAGGAGACAACAAAAGGATTACTTTTTTCTTGGTATAAGTGATAGCTGTGCAGCATTCCCAGCTAATTCCTCAATGATCAGGAAGGAGGGACTTGATTTTTGGAAAATTTTAGTCAGCAGTCTGACACTGAGCTTTCATTGTCTTTCTTGTGTTTGGCTTTTCAATACAATTTGTCATGTAAGTAATGAAACGGGAACAGAAGAGCAAAAGCAGTGGTGTAAAGAAGCTGTCAAGAATGGCCTGAAGTTGTGTCAGGGGGAGGATTTGGCTGGATTTAGGAAAAGGTTCATCCCCAGAGGGTGCTGGCACTGCCCAGGCTCCCCAGGGAATGGGCACGGCCCCAAGGCTCCAGGAGCCTTTGGACAGCGCTGCCAGGGATGCCCAGGGTGGGATTTTGGGGGGTCTCTGCAGGGACAGGGGCTGGAACAATGATCCTGGTGGGTTCCTTTCTTACTCAGAATATTCCACAATTCCATAGGAAGAGAGGATGTCACAAGTCAAGGCAAAATACACAATCACAAATAGACATTTTAGAATATGCATTTATACTTATTTATTCTATTTAAACAGGGTTTTTTTTAATCTGACGTGTTTTTTCATGTTATCTCACATACACCTGTTGAACAAATCTATATATAAAGTGGGATTTCCTGAGATTTACATAACCTTTACTTTTAAAAAGCTGGCTTCAATGGATAGTGCTTTATTCCTGGCAAAGGAAGAGCAGCCTAGAGTTTGAAGGCAACTCTGAGTGTGAAGCCCTGAGCTGTGATTAATTATAATAAAAACTTTCTCTACCTGCTTCTTTTGAACCACCACCAAAAATGCCACTCTTCATCTTCACTGTATAAACAAGACATGTAAAAATGATACATGAGACATTATATTTTTATTTTGATAACATAACAGTGCAAAAGAAGTAGAATAGAAATATCAGGATAAATGTATGGGAGCTTGCTCTGCCTTTTTCAGCATCTTCTTCCCAACTCCAGCACTGAAAGTGTGAGTGTTCTGAGTGACACTGGGACCACTGGAAGCCCTAGAAACCATCATTTCTGCTCTTAGCAGGATTTTTTTCCATGCAATAAAAATGAAAGGTTCCCCCAATATGGGATTTGTGTCCTGTGACTAATGCAGAGAGTGAGACCCAGCCAAGAGAGGTTCAGCTGGCATCCACAACTAATTATTACCTGGAGTAATTGGGCTCTGGAAGTCTCCCCATGCAAAGTCAGCATTAAGAGATGAGGCTCAAGCTGGCACTGCCTCATGCCTGAGTTTGGTTTTGTGCTTCTCAGGAAAGGAAGGAAAAGGGGAAAGTTACATTAAGAAAAAATGTCACTCTAAGACACAAAACAGAAAGATGTGGACACTGGATTTTCTAAGACAAGAAAGAGAACTTTTGATTTTTGACTCCAACATTTATAGAGTTCCAAAAGTGACAGTGGATTGGAGGATGACAGTGCTACCTCTCTAATGACAGTGGATAAACTAACAGTCCATCAAATTTTTCCTCCTCCATAAAAGAATGCAAAACAATAAGTTATTTACAGAAAGTGTGTGAGAAAATTTGTTACAAGAATGAAAGCATCAGAAGGCTTAGAAAAACTTAAAAAAAACCAAGGCAACAAAAAAAAAAAAAAAAAAAGAGTGTGAGGAAATCAAGAAAAATAAGAGGAGTGAGAAGGAGTGAGATGGCTGAGGACTGTTCCAAAGCTGAGTGATTGATAACACAGCCTAGGGAAGGGCAGAGGGGCAAACCAGGTGGTGGCTCCTCAGCACCCTGCGTGCCAGATGTCAGCAGGGCAATTCCAGGAGCTTTCCCTTCTCCTGGCAAACCCACTCTCCATGGGGAGAGGCCTCTGGGGGCCTCCTGCCTCCCGTATCCCTGCCCAGGTTCCCTGCAGCCCTCCGCGCTCCCGCTGCTCGTGCGACGTTCCCCCACCGCTGCCTTTACATCTCAGCTAAATTTGAATTGATGATGGGTACGGTGTTTGTAATCCTACATCAAGCAGCGCTTGTGTCTGGCATTTATTTGTCCTGTTGCTTTGGCAGCTTCTTCCAGAGCCTCCTCTCATCTGACATGTCAGGTCTACAATCAAAGAGGAATAGTGAATTCACTTTTACAGTTAGGCAAGCTGAATGCTATTACCCATGTATTTGTCACCAACCTGCAGATCCCAGCCTCTAATCTGCCATCTGGATGGATGCTACAAAGTTAAGAGCCAGGGACATGCATTTCTCAGTAACTACCTGCTGTCAGCTATTATTTTAAGGATCCTGTGATTTTCTTTTATTTTGACTAGAAAAAACAAGGCAGCTGCAGTAATAAAAAGGCATATCAACTAGTCACTTCCTGGCAGATTTGTCACTGGTGTGGATACAGCAGTGGTATTTTTTGTTAGCAAATGTATACAGCGGAATATAGTATTGTAAATCTGTAGTGCGTTCTTCACAAAGGGAGAAAAAAAAAAATCCCTTTTTAGAACCTTGTATACTAGTCAACCAAATAAAAAATGAAAACGTATTTGCTCTCACCTTATTGTGCACATGTATTATATTTTTCTTTTACAATATTGTCCATTGTGTGCAACAGACTTTGTAAATATCGTGTTTGGGTTTAAAAATTTCCATTGTCCTCCCGTCGTGGTGGCTGCATCCTCGCTCACTGCCCGAGTCCCAGGCTGTAAATATTTGCTGAGAAGAGTCAGAGGTTTTCTGTTTGGAGAATCTGGAGAATAAGATTAACTTTTCAATTAACAATTGAACAATTAACAATTTTCAAATTAATTTATTCTAATAACGCTTTGAAAAAACACGGGCGAGAAACGCAGTGATGGAAAAGTATCCTGGACCAAATTAATCCCCTGTGTGACTCTATTTCAGTCAACATAGCTATATCAGGATAAAATTATAATTAATTGTTATTAATACGAGCATGAAGCAACTGATGAGAATAGTCTAAGAGTGAAAAAAAATATATACCCAGTTCAGGTCCTGTGCTTCTACATGAGAACAAATTGTTCTACTTTCAAGCTGCCATTTATCATCATTTTGGATGATAAAGGGATTGCTCTGCTTTTGCATTTCATTTTTTAGAAGTTCTTTGATAAAGATACTGCTTGCAGTTCTCAGTCAACGGCTGGATTAAAGAGTCAAAGAACTTCTCATGATTTTTTCAGGATGTGGGAACCCAATTCCAGGGGCCTGGGGTGCACCTGGCTCGTGGGATATCCCCACATTGCTGCAAATGTGCATAAAGTCAGCATCCCACACACAGCCCACGACAACCCATCCCATCAGAGCCTTGTGCAAGGACCACAGGCCCTGGGTTTGCACAGCAAATGGTGCTTTGGCCCTAAACCCAGGAATTTCACAGCTCATTTGGAGAAAAGAAGGCTCCAGGCATTGTAGCTTTCCAGTACTTGAAGGTGGATTACAAAAAGGAGCTGACTCTTTAGATGGGCAGACAGTGACAGGACACAGCCAATGTGCCAACTGTGCCATGCACATCTAATCCATTTAAACCAGATTTTTCTGAGTTTTTCCTGAAACATTTTTTCATCTGATGAGAATGAAGTTCCAGAGAGTCCCAGCTAAGGAAGGATGAGAATGTGGGGGCTCAGGGACCCTCATTCATCGCTGCTGTGACCTTCATTGGGCTGGTGGTGGGTTCAAAAGCTACTTATGCATTGGTTGAGGCCAATTTTCACTCCCTGCTGCTCTTTTTCCTGCAGAGAGGCTTTTTGAAGAGCTCAAGTGAAGGAACTGATCTCTTGCTTACAGCTGATGAGTTCTCACTAATGATCAGAGAGTGCCACGTACTTTGGGATTTGATTTTGGTAAACATGCACCATTTAGATGTTTATTCAAAACATCCAAATCTCATCAGTCTCTGAGATGGTTCTGACAGCTGCAAAAAAGTGAACAAATTGTTGATGGCTGAGGAGCAATCAGAGTGTAGAGCATTTCATGAGTTAAATTTTAATATTCCTTTCAGACAGTTCAGAGCCACCCGGCTCAGATCTCAGTCAGCACAAGGCATTACCTGGTAGCTGCTACTCTTGCCCTCTTTGTCTTCTTCCATTTCACTGCCTTTGTCTTGTTTTCAATCAGACAACAGGGGCTCGAGGGCTGGTGCCAGCACTGGTGTCATCCGGGGTGACTCTGGCACCTGTGACACAAATTACAACTGAGCCCCAAAGAAACAACCCTTGGGAAGAGGTGATGCTGTGCTCCTAAAGCCTGAGACAGGGATAATGGCAAGGTTTTTAGGAGATTCCTTGTGCTTACATTTGCATATCATAATCAGTGAAAATGACTTCAATATATAGAGTGCAACCAGGTTTTGCTTGGAGCTCCATCCAGCCTGGCCTTCAGCCCTTCCAGGGATGGGGCAGCCACAGCTGCTCTGAGCAACCTGTGCCAGGACCTCACCAGCCTTTTTAAAAATTTAAAATCCCTAATTAAAAAAAATCCTAATCTAAAATTCCTAATTTAATTCCTAATTTAAAAACTAAGGATTTTTCCCCCAATATGTAATTTAAACTTGCTCTCTGTCCCTTTGAGTCCATTCCCCCTCATCCTCACACAAGATGCTCACTGGTTGGAGGACCAACCTCCACTGCTAACACAGCCCAGGATAAGCAAATTTCCACTCAAAATACCTAATTAGGTTATTCCCACACCATCATCCTGCATCTCACCCATCCCTGTGGGCACTGCAGGAGCAGCTCCACCTTGGCACCAATAAAAGGAAAAAAGCCCCATTTCTTTCTCTTACTCTCATTCAAGTCACAAGTGACTCTCCAACTATATTTCAGCAACTAAATGAAAAATAAGGTTTAAACTGAATTCTGATAGCAGTAGGATTAGAGCTGAAACACCCAGAGAACTGTGTAAACATTGCTGGGAGTATCTGTAAATCCGAGTGCTCTGTAAGTCAATCTTCACTCCAGTGTGCTCAGGTCGGGTGCAGTTAAGATGAACTCAAGCTGGAAGCCTTGTCAGACTGACAGACCCGAGTGCAGTGGATTTGTGTCCGTGTAACTGCAGCCAAATGTTGTTCCCCCCAGCTCTCAGCATTCCTGGAGTGTGTGGGCTCACAGAGATGGTCAAATGCACTCAAAAAGTGCCTTCAACAGAAAACATCTGTTCTACAGAAGAAGCATTTTCTCCCCTTTGCCTGAACAGTTTTAAACTGTGGGGGGAAAAACAAAAGGGTCTTTTCATATTGTAAAGCCTTTTTGGAAAAGCCCACGTTGCTCCTGATTCATAGGGTTTTGGAGTATTTTTTAGAAAAGTATAGAATCAAGTTTACAAATAATATCTATTTTTAATCTTAGTTTGACTGCCTAGAGAGCAGGGCAGTTTGAGACCTCTTACTCCCCATAAATGATACGTGGAGCACTAGAGGGGCAGCTCACGAGCTCTTTGCTGGAAGGATGAGGTCTGAGCAGAGTTTTTGGTAAAACATTTGAGTCAGCAAAGCTCCTGGTGGGTCATATCACACAACTGATATTTAGGGGTGAACGTGAGGATGCATCAGGGGAGAGGATCATGGTTCATGGTTGGCCCCAATGACCTCACAGGGCTTTTCCAACCTCTGAGATTCTGCTGGATTCAGCTTTCTATTGAGTCCATCCACCCCGAGAAGAGAGGGATGGGCAGCACCTGCATTTAGCAACTGCCAAAACCACTTGGTGGTTCACAGAGGGGTTCAGTCCTGTCCATGAGGCTTTCCCAATGCCCTGGGTTCATTCCAGGCAGGAGAAGAGCAATCAGAATGCTTTATTCATTCTTTGCAGAGCTGTCAAAGGATCATTCCTTCAGAGGGGGCGCGAGGGTTCAGCTCCTTGCCTGGGAAGTTAATCTTTGATAGGAGAAAAAACGCAGGATTCGTTGGTAGGAAACTCTACTAATAGATTAAAGGACTCTCCTGCAACCTTTTAAGGTTATTTATTAGTAATTTATTAATCCAGTTGGAACAAAACCGACTGTTGTTTTCAGAATTCATTTTTCAGGCTGCAGCCTCACACCAGATGACACTCGGGCGCCGGCTCTTGGGGAAAACACATCAAACCCTGGTTCATAATTTATGTAATGACATATACTTGGACACTGATTAGCTACCTTATCAGCCCTGTAATAAAGGAAGCATAACCCCTAGTTTATCATTCATTTATCTGAAGTCATTTTGAATAATATCACAAGATTGTAATGTAATCATTATGCTGTACAGCATGTGTGGGCCAGTACACTACACTGGCAGTGTCAGAGGACTGTCAGAGTTCATACTACTTAATTTGCTCACTTCTTACACATTTATGAAATTGGAGTCAACAGTCTGGTGGAGCAGGGATATTCCAGGCAAGGGACTTCTACAAATTGTTAACAGGGTGTTCCATGGGAGGGTGAAGAAGCATGAGACAAGGTGAAAAGAGGATTTTTGGTTGAATTTAATGGGTGGTTGAGGAGTGGGTTGAACATCCTCCATCCAAAGCACTTGCTGGCTTTGCTGGCACTTTGTGCACAGGGAAAAAGTTTCCCTTTAGTCATCTTAAAACCCTCAGCAATTCAAAGGGGTCTCCTCACTGTCTGCAAGGCTGGGAGAGCTGCTGAGTTAATAATGGAGCTCACAGCGAGATCCACAGGCTCAATAAACACCTGGGTCCTTCATCCCCTCAGCTCTGGGGGCAGAAGGCACCTGGGGGGGAACTTGAAAACCCAAGTGCAGCTCCATCCTTCTTCCCAGGGCTCCTTGGAGGTTTATAGCCAGCTTTCACAATATTTTACATTTCTATTTGAGGGTCTGAGCTTTTGGGGATGGTGCTCATTCAGGGGTTTGGCTTTTGACCTTTTTCTAGACTTTGAGATCTGGGAGAAAACTTTGGACACAGCAGCTGGTTGAGTCTGAAAGAACTGGGGAAAACCCCATGGTAATTATATGTATTCCTATATGTTACATGTACTCCTATATGTTTATGCTGTTCTCATGGAACTCAGTGCTCAGCTCCCCATCTTTTGAGTGCCTGAGGAGCACAACTGGAAGTCCACAGCGAAACCCAGCAAACCTCACCCAGCACACGGGGCAGAAGTGAAACACAGCCAAGACATTTCACTACCTGCTCCTCACCCAGGCTGTCACCCACCTCTCAAAGTTTAATTTTATGGATCTGGCGGGGTTAACACCAGGTTAGCACCCCTGGATGAGAAATGGAGGATTTGGGGGATTTCCAGTGGCCGGGGCAGGCGGAGGGTCCTGGCCAGTGCCACGGCAGAGCTGCAGCCCTGACAGATGAGAGGGGCTGATGGATGGAAGAGCTGGTGACAAGCTGCACTGGGATAATGATTGCTGGGCAGCAGGAGCCATTAGGGTGTCATGGAAAACCCCCAAGATTAATGAACAGCACGAGTTGGATAAGTAATGAAAAAAGGGAAAGGATGGGAAGAGTAGCATAATGTTTATTTTAAGATAGTTAATCAAAAGAAGAGAATAATTAAAGCTGCAGTTCTTTCCTGACATGAGTTTAGGGAAATTATAACTGCAGAAAAATTAAATAGAAATAAAACATAGAGCTGAGTATCAGCGTCCCAGTGGGAAGAGTGGAAGGACCTCTCCAGACAGCCCCAGCAGAGTGAGGGGATGGATGACATGAGAGTCTTTTCCTTCTGTGACTGCCAAACATTCCCTGCTCCATCCCTCCCATATAAATAATCATTTCAGCATTAGAGATTAAATGTTTACTGTAAAAACAATTAAATTTGTTTCTAGCACTTTTTAATGTACGGCAGTAAAATCAGATCATTTAATCATCAATCCTGCATCCAACGTTTATTCCCTAGAAATGCAATTCCAGTCACAATTTTATTTCCATCAGAATAAAAATATATTCCCCAGATTTCACTGCAGAAGCCCTTCAGTAAATTTTGATGGAAAAAGGAGGGATGCTCAGCAAATTCTCTCTGGGTGCAGAAGAGGGGCTGGGTCAGTGGGGGAGAGGGGCTGACCAGGCCTTGCAGGGCCCTTCCAGGCTGGAATTCCTGCAGGGATCACACTGATGGAGATCAAATGATATTAAATGACTGGGCTTGCATCAAGCCCAGACTGAAGCAGATGAAGCAAAAAAATTAAAGGAGTGTGTGACGCCCTGCACAGCTGGAACAGCGACAGAACCGCAGGAAAAATGGGAATAAACTTGGAATAGGGGTTGTCAGCTGGTGCATAAAACAAGCCAGGCCCCTCTGAAAGACTGGAAATTTAAATATGAATGAAATTTAGGAAATTCTGCTTCAAATAAAAAAAAAATCTTAAAAATCCAGGAAATAATTCACACTCAAAACAGGTTTTTTTAGATTCTGGAAATAACAAAAGTGTGAAATAAGAATGAACAAAGGACAAAGGCAGTAAAATGTGCAAAGATGTCATAATATCATTTAAAATACTGCAAAATCTCACATCACTTCAATTTAAAAAAAACCACACCTGAATTATAATGAAATCTGGAGGGGTTTTCAAACTTCAAAGCAGAAAGGGCAGCCAAAATGAAAAAAAAATCCCTTCTCATTTTCCAGATGTACACCACAGTAAAGTTTTGCTTCCTAAGATAAGAAAGTCATTGATGATTTTTGCCATAGAAAGGAGTCAGGAATATCTGATGCCACTTCTGGAGTTTCTGGTACCACCATTTGTTTAAAATATTATATAAAATGAACTTTGTTCCAGCCTCTGTCCAATCTGAGTGTGTAACTGGACATTTATTCCCTGAAGGCACAACAATAAAGCAGAAAAACTTGGTTTGGATGGTTAAAAATTTCAAAGGCCTGCTCAAACACAGGTAAATAAATTGGAAAATATTATGAATATTTCTCTCTCGGACTTTTCCACGTTATCACTCATGAAGCACTTCAATAACAGACTGCTTTTTTTCTGGGGATATTTGCAAAAAGCCATTTGTCAAACATTTCTCCATGGCTGTGTTTGCTGCATTGCAAAATAAATAATGTAATCTGTGATGTAACTGCAGAAAGATGCAGAATTTATAAGATGTGATCCCAGCAAGGAACAGATATTAGACCACATAGTTTCAACATTTTTTTCCAAAGGTCTTTGGGAATGTTGTCAATATTTCTTGAGAGATGCAAGGGCTGCCAAGTACATCTGCCTGCAAATTGTGCCTCCACCACCTTTACCAGTCAAATCCAGGGAAAATCTGAGGAACGTGATGCAACTTCAGATAGGATTTCTGTCTCATGTCCCACCTGCACATAAATTGCAAATTCTGGTGTTGCCCAGCCTTGGGTGGGGAGCTCTGAGAAGGAATTAATGTGTTCAGGTACCTTCATCACCTCCAGCTTGTGCCCAGCCCAGGGCAGGATGATGCCCCTCATTTCCCTCCTCACTATTCCAGAACCACTTTTACAAAAAGATTGGGGCCTCCTAATCCTTCTGCTCCCTCCCTGGGCTCTGATTGCTTCTCTTCTGCCCCACAGATTCTCTCTCTTTTCAGATTTAAACTGGATTTTTATTTCTAATTGTCCCTGGGGCTGAGCCCCTGTGTTTCCCAATGGAATGTAAACCAGAATCACAGAATCCTGGAATGGTTTGGGTTGGAGGGGACCCCAAATCCCACCCAGCCATGGCAGGGACACCTTCCCCTGTCCCAGGATGCTCCCAGTCCCAGTGTCCAGCCTGGCCTTGGGCACTGCCAGGGATCCAGGGGCAGCCCCAGCTTCTATCTCCAAAAATCATCCCCAAGTAAATGCACCACAAAGCCCAACCTGTCAGTCAGAGCTGGAAACCACCCCGAAGGTGAATAAAGGAATGTAGGTCAGGATGAGACACTCAGCTCCACTAATGGGAGAAGAAGCTGCTTCCCAGTCCTTATCCACATAAACCAGTTCATCCAAACACCCCCTGACAGTGTGTTCGACTGAAAAAACCCTTTTTTACAATATATACCACGATTCTAAATATAGATCTCATCATTTATGCTCATATAAAATTTTACCTTCCTAACATCCCACACCAAGCACTTGTCGGTCACCAGGCACAACCATCTCCCCCAGCAGCTCTATTTTCCAGCAGCTGCTCAGGTGGCTAAAAAACCCATCCTTACTCTGTTGCCTTTAATTTACAATTGCTCATTTACCTTAAGTGACACCCATAATGGTTCTCCCTGTGAGCCTGATGTGCTCCTGCTGAAATGGCCAAAGCAGGGAATAGGTTTGGAAGTGGACACGGAAGCACAGCTGATAATTAAGGTGAGAACCAGAATTAGCCAGTTATTTACTATTAGTGATGTTAGCAGCTGCTCTCTGCGGTGCTGCAGCCGCAGATCCAGAAAGGAGCTGCATTGTGAGGGCATCCTGTTGGACTCTTTTGGAGCAGGGATCTTTCTCCAAACCCCCAGAAATGCTCCTGAGCAGCCTGAACTGCAGACAGCTTTATCCTACCTGCAGCAGCACGCCATGAAAAGCACTCACATCGTGCTACATCCATCACATAATTAATCCCAACATTACTGCACGAAATCTCATGTGAGATCATATTTTCCAGAAATGTTATGCTACAAAAAGGTCAAATATCATATAATTTTTTCTGCTGGATCCTCCTTTGAGCCATGTTTACCCTAAGATATTAGGTTCCAGAAGGTAAAAAAGAACAATAACATTTGATAGTCCAATCAATCGAATGGGGGTGGACTGAGTGCCCTCAGTGGTGGCACAGGCTGGAGGAGTCAGGGAACATCCAGATGGGCTCCTGCAGATCCTTATATATTGTGGACACAAGAATCTATTGTATCTTCTATATTTATATTTATATTTATATTTTTATTTTTATTTATATTTTTATTTATATTTTTATTTATATTTTATTTTTATTTTTATTTTTATTTTTATTTTTATTTTTATTTTTATTTTTATTTTTATTTTTATTTTTATTTTTATTTTTATTTTTATTTATATAATTTTAGTTGTAGTTGTAGTTTTAGTTTATTTTTATTTTCATTTAAACATTTGAAAGCTGTTTCCCAGCCGATCAGCCTAAAGGTGGGACACTGTCACTGGACTCTTTGCTCACAGACAGGGATGTCACCCAAGAAGAAATTCAGCACTGGAGTAGCAGAAGAGGAATATATTCTTAAGAGATGGCCCTCTTTGTTTCTCATCTTTAAATCAAGAGGATTAACTAACTTCAGGCTGTGCAGTACTTGGAGTTGTTTCCTGTTCCAAACCACTCCAAAACTGCTCCACCAAGGTCCTCTCCTTTCAAAAGCCATTCCCAGGGCAGGTTGGACACTGGGGCTGGAGCACCTGGGACAGTGGGAGGTGTCCCTGCCCATGGCAGGGGTGGCACTGGATGAGATTTAAGGTTCCTTCCCACCCAAACCATTCCACTGTATAATTGTATATTGTGCAATTGTGATACACACAATTGTGATTGTATAATTCCAGAAAAGATGACAGTGAAATGAATCTAAATTACTCCACTTCCCTCTCTCATGAAACTGTGCAGAGCAATTCCTTCTGCTGGTAACCTTCAAACCACGGGCTCAATCAACCATTCCCATTCACTCCTCCATGAAAACCAGAAATAAAATTTCCAGAACCAGAACCATCGCCTCCATGCCCCTGTGAGGCACCTCCACAACTGCCCTAAATCCAAACACCTCTGGATTCACATGTTACT
The DNA here is from genome assembly GCF_963513975.1 of Fringilla coelebs. NCBI lineage: Eukaryota > Metazoa > Chordata > Aves > Passeriformes > Fringillidae > Fringilla > Fringilla coelebs. The sequence continues at coordinate 35,678,315 of NC_140066.1, forward strand.
AAACCTGCTGTGGCACCTGTGAACATCAGGAGGGAGCAAAGGCTTGCAGCAGGTGAGGCAGATTCCTGATCCCACCCCAGGCAGGAAAATGCACTGGGAACCACAACCACGGACATCTGCTCTGGGCTGGCCGTGGCACACTCCCTCCTCCAGGGACAGGGATCCTTCCCTGCCTGCCCAAGGATTCTGTTCTGGACAGGAAACCGAGCCAAGTGTGGTCCTGGGTTTTATTTTTAATTTATTTCCCAGATCTGATGGAGAGATCCGGAAAGCAGAGGGAGAGAATTGCTGTGGCCTCCCGTCAGCGACAGGCAGGATCTGGAATAAAACTCTGCCTTGCTTCTGTGGGAAGATTAAAGTGGTTTGGAAGCCTGAGAAAATGTCCCTTTCATTTCAGTATTGATTGGTCTTTATTGAACACACACACTTCTGCTAACGCGGCCTTTGGTGGGTTTTCTTTGGGTTTGTTCAGTTTTTACTTCTTTCATGACTTCAAGTGCTTTTGACAGTAATTTTCCCTTTGCTTAACTCAATCAGCTATTGATAAAATCCAACCCGAGATGCTGAGTCCTTAAAAAGAACCCGTGGTTTTTTTCTCTATTCTTTATAAAGTACCACTGCCCGTATTTACTGTGAACCATCTGTTACACGTCTAATTAAAATATATTTGTAATGAGCTTATTAGTGCACAGAATATGTCCTGAACAGGATGTCAGTCAAGAACCGATTGTTTGGAGAGATAAGATACCTTAAACTTCTATTAGTGTAACAAAACCACGCACTGGTATTTTCATCCTGTATAAAAGCAAATTCCAAGAGGGCAGGAATTCACACACTTTTTGTAATAATTTCCTCTTCAAATGTGTGGCTGTTCCTTTCTAATATAGAGTCAGATGGCCTCTTATAATTGCAGTATCAAATCTTTGCCTCAGTTTTCAACTGCAGGTGATTTCAAATGATTAAAGATGCACAACAGGGAATAAACAAAAATGCTTACATGCAATTATTTTTAATTAGTATTTGGCTATAAAGTGTGTGCCTTCATAAAAAAAAGTCTGTTATTCACATAAACATCTGTTACCATACACACAAGGAAACACACTGTAAGTCTGTCATCACATCACCAAAACAGAATATACTAAGGAAGGCTGGACAGGAAAGCCAACACTTTGAGTTTTTAAACAAAAGATATAAGCATAACTGCCAAAACAGACACTGCACCACACCTTTCAATTAGCGCAGCTCACAATCAAAGGAAGAGCTATTACCAATGGAATTATACTTGAAAATGTTAAAATAGATGGAATTATTCTTTGAAAACAATGGAATCTGTAAGCACAAGACGATTTCAAACTCTTTACTAATTTTGCACCAGCGAACATAATCAAAACGCTTCCTGTTTGCACAGTATCTCTGGGTACTCTTCTGACAACTTTTTTAAATCTTATTTTTGTTCGTTATTTAAGCCCTCTCAGAAAAAAAAAAAAACAAAAAACACCAACAAACCCACCAGCAAACCCCTGCTGTGGCTTTGGCACATAAATAACCCCGCGCTGCTCAGTTCTGGCCTCATTTTGCAGACTCAGGGACGCTGACATATTTTAAGCAAGCGTGAGACAAACAGCAGAAGTAAGAGAGATATACAGAGCAGTATAAATTAATACCACCATAATTGATAGGTGGAGATAAGGTTGCTCTGCGAATACTGAGAATAAAGAGAAGAGGAGGTGTGAGAGCACCTTGCACATGAATTACTGAATCGGTGGGAATTGCAGAGCTCTGCTGTGAGGAAGCTCTTGGAAACACCTCCAGCAGCCAAACTTAACACCTTACCTCCAGCAGCAGAGAAACCCAGAGGTTTAACCACCAAATAACAGCTCGGTTTGCATGGGAATAAACCCAATTGTTTAATTAAAAAGTGCACGTGAGGGGTTCTGCCCGGGGCACCAGGGGGTTACCGACAGCCAGACAGGAAAAATTCCTGCTCCTCACTTGGGGCTCTGCTGGGACCAACAGCCAACCCCGGCAGCAGAGCCACCCTGGGGGTGCTGCTGGTCAGGAACAGGGATGGAGACTCCACCTGTGGTCCTGCCCCAGCCCCTGACCCATCAACTGTGCACACAAATCTTCCTGCACATCCTGAGAGAGCTCGTGTGCTTTAAAATCCTCCCCTCACCAGCTCTTGATGAGCGTCCTCTCCTCCTCAGACCAGCTCCTCTTGGCCCAGAGAGAAGTCAAAAGTGCCCTCAGAGTTTCTAATGGCAAAGATGACCCTCTGCAAGGCAGCAGATCCGAATCTCTTCCAGCTCCCGTTGATTTACAGGCCTTCTCCTGCACATCAGCATTTCATATATCTTCCCAAGTGTCAGAAATATGAAAGCCATACATTACACGCAAAGAATGGCCCAGTTCATTACTATCATTTTATTTATTTAACAAATACGGTATTTAATCAGAAGGAACTGACAGCTGCAATTGTTTATTGCAATCATACAACACGGCAATAAATAAACATTGCACATTAAGTAGAAGGTAGAAGGATCACTGGAAACATCCCGTATAAAAAATCCTTCCTCAGAATTCCTCACTAACGGACAGTATTTGTAAATCTATTGACAAAGAGCTCCAAAAAGATGGAGCAGTAAATAAAACACGTGAGAGCAGACAAGGTAGGTTTGGCTTTCAGAGAAGCAAATTAATTTCTGGGTTGGCTCCAGAACAGAACGGCTTCCAGTCGGCTCTGGACTAGGACAGTCACATATCACACCCTCCCTCGTAAATAAAAGCAGCCCCAGGAAAGGCTGGTCTGCCTTTTAGTGATCAACAATTTTCCACAGCATAAAACACAAATCACCACTTCTCCAGAGCATCCCTGAGATGGGCTGGGCTCCTCCCTCCCAACCCGCAGCAGCTCCACTTCACCCGCTGGAGTGGGGACCCTCCCCAGAGGAGCTGGACCATGTTACAGCCCACAGCCCTCCACTTCTCCTTTTTCCCTTCTCTTTGATTCTGTTCTCAGCTTTGCACGTCCTGTCTGATTCACAAAAGGCCAAGAAAATGTTATCTCCATTTCAAAAGCCTCGGATTTCAGGCTCCCTCCTGCTTTCTGCCAGCAGAAAGTGGGTTTTGCTTTAAGACACCTCAGCTTTCCCAACTTCAGTGAGAGTTTTGCAAGACTTAGTGGAGCAGGAGTGTCTCAATAACTGTGACAGATGGCTGGGCCTGAGAGAAGAAATAACCATTTTCCTCCTGAAATTTGCTACATTGCCATGGCAGGGAGATGCTTCCCTTCACTGCCTAGGACTCCCCAGGTTGAGAATAAAGTCAGCACTTTTCTTTATTTCTCTTCTCGCTGGCTCTTCCCTCCGGTTTAAAAGCACCTATCATCCAGCTTGGAATGTTCACTTTGAGGGAAGAAGCTTTAACTCTTTGTCCCTTAAGACTAGGCAAACTCAGAAGGAAAAGGAAAACAGATCAATCCTGGCAGTGCCAGGCAGTGTCACCTGGGGATGGCAGGGACAGCCCCTCACCCCCACCACTCCCCAGGGACTGGAATTATTTCTGAATATCCAGGTTCTGGTCCTCCAAGATGTGAGTAACTGTGTGGATGTGGTTATGGGGACAAGGTGGATTGGCAGTGCTGGGAATGGTTGGACTGGATGCTCTTGGAGGGCTTTTCCAGCCCCATGGATTCTGTGATTCAATGGGCACACCTCAGTCTGAGCCTGCAGATAAGGAGAAATAAACTGAATTGCACTTCAAAGAGTGAAGGGACAAAGGACACAGAGGTGACAGCAACCAAAAAGTGACTGAGTCGCCCCTGTCAGGTGGAAAATCAGCAATTCCTCTAATAGCTCCAGATATTTTAGTTTCAACTAAATAAATACCACACAGAAAATACTAAAGCAAAAATGTTCTGTTCATTCTATTATATATTATATGCTAAATAAATGTTATTTATGTGGCTTAATTTTGAAACTTTATTTTTTTACCTTTTTAAAATTATTTCAAAAGAAGCTGATGGCAGTGACAAAAATATTAAAGTGTATCCAAGAAGGTTAAACCTCCAGCGTGGGCTGCTTGAAGGAGGTCAGTTGGAGCTTTAAAAGATGGTTTTAGTAGGAACTCGATGAATGAAGCTCTTCAAAAGCATTTCTAAGTGCTAATTAATGCAAGTCCTAGAGATAAACAAAGCAGAGAGGAGCAATTGTGCCTGCAACAATGTGAGGACTTCAAATGAGTGTCACATCTTTGAAGGAGGAATTTTAGTTCTTCACTTTATAAATTAATCTGTCTCCAGAAGCCTATTATTCCTCTAGCATACAACTTAAAAACAGGATGTATTTGGGAATTTCCCATTGAGGGAAACATGAAATAATGTGACAATACTTGTGTCTAGTACTGTGCCAAAAAAATCTCGTGTTTCTTTGTGAAGTTTAACTCAGAACCAGCTGATTCCTGGAGGCTCTCAAATGCCACTGCCACAACAACAACAACTACTCTCCAATTTCCATGAGCATGGAGAAAAATTCCAATGGCAAAGCAGCCTCAGAGCCCAGAAGGCAAAGAAAAAGAATCCAGGTTTATGGATTTGGTGTTTTTTCCCTTAAATCTTATGATTGCAAAGCAATCAGCTGGATGGGTTGGGGATGGGGGGAGGCTTTATCAACCACGTTATTAATTAAATACATCCCTTGGTTTTATTTCAAAGTTTATCCAAAGATTTGCATTGGGCTACTCCAGGTGTCAGGGAATCACAGAATCCCGGGATGGTCTGGGCTGGAATCACCCAGTGCCACCCCAGCCATGGCAGGGACACCTTCCCCTGTCCCAGTGCCACCCCTGCCATGGCAGGGACACCTTCCCCTGTCCCAGTGCCACCCCAGCCATGGCAGGGACACCTCCCCTGTCCCAGCTGCTCCAGCCCCAGTGTCCAGCCTGGCCTGGGGCACTGCCAGGGAAAATAAGGAATATTGTCACATGGTGTCCAGGCCACTGGGAGCATTGGACAAATCGTACATGTGACAGCTGCTCTCCTTTCCCCTGTTATTTTAATTATTCAGAGCAACCATTCCTGGTTGCAGAAGTCCCTGGTTCTTTGGAATGTTCCACGTTTCAAGCTTTCCTCAGAACTGGGGGAATCTCAAATAATGCCACTTTCTGTTCCCATTTTTCGGACTCTGCCTAAACATTTCCCAGGTAAAACCTCAGCACATTTTGTAGCCAGCATGAGATGGAGGAATTTTTTCCTTTTCCAGCTGTCCCATCAATATCTCTAAGCACAATTTCATTTAAATGCTGCAGCAAGAAGACTTGTCCAGCCTATTTTTTTCCTGCAGCATCCATCTCTGAGTGCCCTGATTTCCTGTTTCCTTTGGCTGGCTGGGATCCACCAGGAGATGACATCCCACCATTAATTCATTCCCTGCCTGCTCAGAGGCACCCCAGTGTGTTCCATGCAACACAAACTTGTGACATCAATAATACTTCATAAACTCCTTCTTTATCCATGTTTTCTGTTTTCCTGCAAATCCTTAATTAGCCACGCTCCTGCCCAAGCAAACTGGATATTTTCAGGGGTAGGGACTGGTCCTCCCAGTTCTCTTTGAAGAGCTCAGGCTGATTTACTGGGGAAATCACTAAATTATCACTGTGCTGAGAAAAATAAATTATTATCAGCCAAAATCTCTGCTTCATTCCGGCAAACAGAAATACTTCTGTGGATGCCTGAGTGCTACAGGAACCATCTGCACCCTGGGGGTTGTGTTTGCTCCATCTCAGACAGAAAGGGATTGGGAAATGTTTGGTAATTTCCTCACTCTGCTGTTACACACCACACTCACCTGCAGCTGCTACACGCAGAGCAGAATTAGTGTTTATGAGTTTTTTCCTAGTTTTAACCCTTTTCTAGATCATTTTCCACACAAACTGCAGCAGCTGTGGGTCTCACTCTGAAAATTTCCCCTTCATTTTTGTTCTTTGAGGCTTCCAGGTTCCCTGTTGTCAGGTTTCACATAACCCTGTTACAGCTGTGAATATTTTCTCTGCAGAGCTGAGATGAACGTGGTGGAAAGTACTCCATGGCTGCTGAGGAGCTTCTTCTTGTGGAGAAGAGATCCATGGATTTCACCCCTCTCCATTGGCACAGGCTAGAAATAAATATGCTTTTAGCCACCCCACTTGTGCCTCAACCTTTCAGCACCCTTGCCACTTATCACATTTTTCAAGGTCACCCACTAACACCGGCTCCCCAGTTGCCAAATCGATGCGAGCAACATCACACTTCCCATAAAAACAGTTCTGCTTAAATTCAAACCCCATAGAAAAAACAAAACAAAAACAAAAACAAACATTCCCTGCAACAGCTCAGGAAGAGCCAAAGAACTCAGGGCATATTCCTTAAAAACAATGAATTTGCACCATTAATTTTGACTGAGCACCGGGACAGGCATTCAGGATATCCCTGAGCAACTTAAGTAAAGTGGCCATTTTTAAGCAGGGTTAGTAAGGCTGTGACTAAAGTTAAGCCAAGAGTCAAGCCCCCTGATGACTCTCAGGTTAGCACTGCAGGCAAATGGAAGCTGCCAGAGAAGGCACTGAGGCTTTGGACAGACAAGGACACTGTGACTTCATTCCAAAAGTAAATACTGACACTGCAATTTAAATAATTTACAACATTTTCCCTGCATAAGACTAATTCCCACCAGTGTTTGCAAAAGCCTTTTTATGGACTGCTTTGTAACAGATCCCAGCAGCACAGATAAACCCCAGATCCTCCCAGGATTCCCAAACACCTGTAGTCCCAAGGAGTACCTTGATGTAGGATGGAACTCTTCCTTTTGGGATGAGACACTGGACAATTCTGTGTCCATCTTCAATTGCTCCAAGGGATTATTTAGGGATTATTTACTGTTTCCTGGCTTTATGGGAAGATGTTTTTCACCTGTGAGTAGAGCACAATTGGTAGGAGGAAAATTTATTCCTACTTTTCAAATGCCACATTGGTGTTTGTGTTGCATTCCAGCTGCGTGTTTGTGTGGGCACTTCCCTCTCTCTGCTCTCACCCAAAATTCCCCTCCCAGGCAAAAGGTCCCAGAACCAGAGTGAGTCTCTGCAATGATCCAGACCTAAACCAACCATTATTTACATAAAATAAACTTCTCCTGGATGTCAGGTTGCCAAAATGGATTATTCAGTGAAGCCTTGTTGTTACACCTCCTGGTTGTGCTGCACGCTGGTGTAAGATCCATGATGATTGCAACCCATTAGTAACTGTCACTACAGAGCTCCTGCTGCAAAGGAAGGAGACAGGGAAAAATACCTGCTACCCAGGAAATGAAAATTGGATTCAGGAGACATATTTATTCTGGATTTTGAGCCTGCTTCCATGTGTGATGGGTGGCAGCTCACTTACCTGGCCTGCTCCACGCCTTCCCCCTCTGAGGAGGGAAATGAATCGTGTTTTCCCTGCTCTGAAAACGTCATTTATATCCTCAGATGGAAATGGCCAAGTTCAGAGTTAGGGCTGTGACCCTTCCCTGCAGGGTAATCCTGGGGTCCTTCACACCTGGGGACACCTGGATGTCCTCGGGCCATGAAGGCAGGAGCCCCTGTGCCAGAAAATAAAGCCTTTAAGTAGGAGCAAGATCAACTTCCCCGGCCAGGAATGGCAGTGGGAAGGCTGGGAGCCACAGGGATGACAGCTCCAGGAGAAATTCCAGGGATTTTGGATCTGCACCACTCCAGCCCGTGGCTGTGGGAGAGCCCGAGCTGCTGCTCAGCCCCAGCTGCCCTTACACCCACCAACATCTCCTGCTCCTGGGAGCAGCTCCCAGCCCAGGGAGGAACAACTCACGCTCAGCACAGCCCACGGAATCCTGTGGCTGTTTGTCCTTTTAATTGTGCTGATATTCTCACTTTGTAGCCGAGTTCTGCACAGGAAAATTACATCCCTGAAAAATTCCGATCCCCTCTTACGGGCAGCAGCTGTTGAAATAACTGCTTTGCAATGTAATCCCCTTGTTCAATAATTCTTTGCCTTCCAACGCTGTAATTTACATTTTTGCCAAGGAATCAAACTGGTACTTAAGTATGAGAATAACTGAGGATCCTGCCTTTGTCTCCAGCCAACTGATATCCTAAGCCCTGCTATGACATTATATAAATATTCAAAAAATGCCTGTGAATACCATAATTTCTCCAGGTCTCACAAATGAGGAATTATCCAAGTAATGGATTATGAACGGAGTAGTAATGTATGGAAACATTACCCACCCAAAACATATTAGAGCTCCCAAAGACTCAACATGAAACAAAATGTGTTAGAGGTTTAACAAAATAAAGCTGTCCCCTGAGATTCAGCCTCACTAATTCCTATTAAAAAACTCCAGAAAGGTGAAAACACTTACAGATACTGTTGATTTCTAAATATTATCAGCTGAGGAGTGCAGTCAGGAAGATGTTATTTAAAATACCTGCTTATCCAGCTACCAACTTGGCAAGTTTAAAGTGAAATCTTGAAGCTTGCTGATCCATGATTTCCAATATGTCTTTCAGTGCCTTTTCCTCACCAAACTCACAATTATGTTCACATTTTGCCTCTAGCTGATAAATTTAGAAAAAAATGCCAATGTAGTTAATTTGGCTGTATTTTGAAGAAAAGCTTTAAAATAAAAATGTAAGGCACTGAGGGGCACAGGGTGCCCAGAGCAGCTGGGGCTGCCCCTGGATCCCTGGCAGTGCCCAAGGCCAGGCTGGACACTGGGGCTGGAGCACCTGGGACAGGGGAAGGTGTCCCTGCCATGGCAGGGTGGCTCTGGGTGGGATTTGGGGTCCCTCCCAACCCAGACCACTGCAGGATTCTGTGAGTAGTTGCCTGCTGAGCCCAGGGGGTTTTTTTGTGCCTGTCCCGAAAATCTCTGTGGAAAAAATTCCTGCAAAGTTTATGGAGCTGCTGGCACCACTTTGAGAAGCCATTGCCCAACCCAGCCCTGCTCTGCTGTCAGCAGGCCAGACCCTTCAACCAGTTCTTACTCAAACATCCTTT
>NC_140066.1:35687560-35772560 GCF_963513975.1 Fringilla coelebs
GGATGGCTGAGGCCCAGAATTTCTCAGTTCCAGCCCCAACAGGGCACTTTGGGCAGGGCCAGGCACCACACCTTCCCTGAAGGGCTGGGCTCAGGAGGAGAATCCCTGGGCACGAGTGGAAGTTCAGCAGAACATCCTCCTTCATTTAAAACCAAAAATGAGTCCAAAGGTCTCTCTGCCCTACCCAGACATTGCTACAAAATGCACTTGGCTGGGTGAATATTCACAGAAATGAGAGCCAAGATGCAACCACTGCCTTTGAGAGGATCCCAGGGCAGGAGAGGGACTTTGGACAAGGGATGGAGTGACTGGGCAAGAGGGAATGGTTTCCTACTGGCACAGAAGGGGTTTGGATGGGATATTGGGCAGGAATTGTTCCTGGATCCCTGGCAGTGCCCAAGGCCAGGCTGGACACTGGGGCTGGAGCACCTGGGACAGGGGAAGGTGTCCCTGCCATGGCTGGGGTGGCACTGGGAGGGATTTGGGGTCCATCTAAACCCAAACCATTCTTGGATTCTGTGATTTTGACACGCCAGGATCACATCAGGGGGTCCCCCTGTGTGTGACCACCCAGCTGATCCCACCAAACCTGCACCCCCTGGGACACCCACTCCCCAGCAGGGCCCCCAAACCCGTGCCAGAGTTTGTCTGAGGTTTGCAGCTTTAATGGCAACAAGGCTTGGTCCTTAAATAGGTGCTACATTTATGGAGCAAGGAGTAGCCAAAATGCAGGGAAAGCTCAGCCAACTGCTTTGCTATTTTTGATGACACGACAAAGTCTGATTTTCATTAAGTTTTGCACATATATATCAGGGGTCCTCCTAGGGACTAGGGAATGAATGCACTTTGTTTGAACTCTATGGCTATTATATACTACTTTTTATTGATTTTTTTTTCCCTGTAATTCTCAATATAGTTCTTGTGTGTTCATGGAAAAATATTTATTTTTAGACTGACCATTTTTCCAATATACTTGTCTTCCTCCTGTTACAAACACTGCCTGATTACCGGGAACATCTTCCCTGTTTTGTTAAAAAACCCAAAAATTTACAAAAACAGAGCATGTAGGATTGACAATTTTAGTCATCTTGAAGAGGCAAAATGAAAGCAAAGCTTGGGTCAGTGCGTGTTATACACTCCCAGATCTGTATTTTTAGTTTGCAAAGGAGCCCTACCCACATTTTTGGAAGGAGAACTTGCCCGTGAAGTAAATACACAACCTTGAGAAAAGTCAAGACTTTCTGTTTCAGAATGTTTTCTCTAGAAAAATAAATTAGGAGGCCAACTTGGCCACCTGAAATGTCCCTCCATTCTTCACCAGGGGCACCAGTGGGTTTATTCAGCAGAGACAGGGACAGGGAAGGGGTGAGGGCTGGCATCTCCTGGCACAGGGAAAGGGCAAAACCTGGCACTGCCCCTTCCCAGCCCAGCTCAGCTCCTTTCTGTCCAGCTTGATGCTGGTCCTCCAGAGCTAAGCCAGGCTTTTGCAGCTTCTCTGGCAAGGCCTGGCCCAGGGAGGAATTCAGTGGCCACCTCGAGATTCCAGTCAATCTCCTCCAGCCCTGCCCAGCTCCACTCCAGACACAGATTTTGGCCATTTGGGGGAGGACAGGAGGAGCAGGGAGGGAGGAGGGCGGTGGCAGCAGCCTGGGAATGCACCAGGGAGATGCAGCAGGGCTGAAAAGCTGGGGCTGGTACCAGGAAGAGTGCAGGGCCATCAGGGAGCCATCTGGGAAAAATCATTTTATTTATAACTTAAGTAATAGCACAAGCCACACAGCAAATCGATTTGCTTTTGGATTCCAGCTATTGTCTGATTGCCCAGACAAACAGCATCCAGTTTAAGTGGAGTCCACAGCAGTAATAACAAAGAAGGAACACAAATTTTAATTATGTTTCTCCAAGTCTGTATAAGTATTGGAGAACCACATAAAAATGATTTTTTTTTTTACTAACTTGCAGTTGAAAATGTGTCATTAAAAGCTATGAGTCTGATTTTCTGCTCTGCTGGTCAGGATATTAACCAAAATGATAAAGTATTCGCTGTTTGAGGGGAGAAAAAGGAGAGGGAAATAAATGCTGAAGGTGCCATGCCAGAGATATTCTGAGAATGATGTTAAGATGAGAAACTTCATCACCCTTCACTCGTTGGGGCTGCTTTGCTGCAAGAAGGTGCTGGAGTAAGAGAAGAAAGAGCGTGGAGAGAGAACTGGGCAACAAAAACGAGCGAAAAGGGGGAAAAAAGCGGTCAGGATGTTGGAAGCACAAGTGAGAGTTTGTTTGGGGCTGTTTGGTGGCACCTGTGGCAGGAGGGCACGGCAGGCTCTGACTCCACACGATGCCAGGGGGTGGCAGGACTCCCCTTTCCCCAGGATCCAAATTAATTTCTGCTTTCTCTGCTCACATCGTCCCTAATTCTGCAAGCCTGACTTCATACCCGCCGCAACTTACATTTATTTGTAATCTCACTGCTTACACTCCACTGAACAATAAAAGAACAATAAACTTAATAAAAAGCCCAAGTGATTGGAAATAGCTCTGGGAATGGCAGTCCAGTATGAAAGCTATAAATTTACTTGTATACTCATGACATTGTCAGCTAATTTTTATGAAAAGCCCATCACAGAACATTGCACCAAAACACTGTGATCACTCGTATGTCACCCATCATACTTCCCCTGATAACAAAACAGAAAATGCATCATAAAATGATACTTCAAACTACAAATTCATCTTGAAATGCTCACTGTATACAGTAACAATTCTTTCCTGACCTTGTCTTGCACCTGAACCTTAAATTAATCATTCTCCTTCTATAACATTAAAGAATACCCAGTGGTCCTTTTTATTGAGTTTAAAAGCTAAAACTTCAGCTAATAATATCATTATTGTTTTGGTTAATATTTCCCTATTCAAATCCACACAGAGTTAAGAAGTTATGTGGGGCAAAGTAAGTAATGAGAGTTTTGGAACTGCGATTGAAAAGTATTTTTCTGTGCTCAGATCAGAAAGTATTGACTGATATTTAGAGGCTGAAGCAAAGCCCCCTGCAGTCAAAGGAAAACACCTATTGATTTTAAACGTTTTGGGATCAAGCCCTTAACACCTAATCCTGAAAAATGCTGAGTACATTAAAGCCACATAGGAGCTCCGGATATCAGGAATTCACAGGGCTAAATCCTATTAAATACATAGTGTTATCCTCACTCAGACTAAGGGACTCAATTGGATTAATTAGGAAAGATTTTCCAGGAGATGGCCAAGATTTTCACCTCACTCCTTCAGTGGACATGCTGTTGAGATGACAAATGGGACACGGGACAGCATTTGCAAGTGCCTCCCAAGGAGATTTTAATGGATCAGATCTCCAGTGAAACACTTGAATTCTTCCCGACACAGAATTTAGTGATTTGGGCAATTCTTGAGACATTAATGGAAGGTTCTCTGGCACCTGGAGGCGGCTCTGCAGGTAGAGGTAGGAGACCTCTCAGCCCACCCTTGGGGCTGCTGTTATTCAATCTTTATTTCTTAATATTTTTGCTAAAAATTATAAAAACATAAATCCTTTTTTTCTCTCCCTGGTCCACCAGCAGCAGCTTCTGCCCTCAGCTGGGAGCAGCAGCACAGGGAGTTCTAATCCCAAATCCCATTCTGCCCCGGGGAGTGTCACGATGCTGAAGATTAGCAGAAGAGTTTCTGTGGAAATGTGAGTGTCATTCCTTTAAACAAAAGCAGAGAGGTTTGATTAGAGCCCCATAAAAATCAACAGCTCCAAGTGTCATCACTTCAAGAGAAGCGTGACACAGCTTTTGTTTGGAGCCTTGCAGGGGGAGCTGCAGCTGCTGGGAATGAGAGGGCAGGAAATGTGGATGCAGGTTGTCATCCTTCCAGAGAAACTCCTGCCCTGTCCTTGCCAAAACGAGGAAGGATGAAGGAGCAAAGCCTCCACCCTGTGCCTGCACACCCCAGCTGTGCTCAGTCCCACCCAGGCAGTGCCTCCATCCCTCCATCCCTCCATCCCTCCATCCCCACCACCCAGAGAGCCCCCAGGTTTATGGAGCTGTCCCAGATTAACTTCTGTATCCAGTTCCACAGTGGAAATGGGAACGGTGCACAGGCTGAAATAACAGGGAAATAACTCTTTGACAGGGACATTTTGAGTCCCTGAAGTAACAGGGACTCCAAGTGAAACACAGGATTTGTGTCTGAGGAGGACTTTGGGGGACAGAAGAATGCGAGGAGGAAGGGGTTCCTCAGAGCCTAGCGTTCAATAGCAGGTACCATCCATTGAACATTTTGCTTTTCTAGGGCAAAACTCAAGTGTCTTGTGCCAAACAGGTCCCAGAAGCTCATCCTTGCTGCAAGGCTCACAGCAGATCTGCACAATTCCCAGAGGAGCTCTCTCTGTGCCTTCTGATGGCAAAAATCCTGGGGGGTCAGTCCCTGCAGGTGGGACCGACCCTGCAGCAGGCACCTGGGCTAAGGCACTGTCCTGCCCAGCAATCCTGGCATGGAAGGTCCTTTCCAAAAGCCATCCCTGGGGATGGCAATGTCCCCCTGCCCCAGAGGGAACTCCCTGAGGGGGCCTGGACCTGGTGCCTCACCTTGCTGGAACTGCAGAGAGACCAGATCAGCTCTGGGCAAATCCTGTCCCTTCAACATCCTACAGCAATGCAAGGGCTTGGGCTGGGAGGGACCCCAAATCCCACCCAGTGCCACCCCTGCCATGGCAGGGACACCTTCCCCTGTCCCAGTGCCACCCCTGCCATGGCAGGGACACCTTCCCCTGTCCCAGCTGCTCCAGCCCCAGTGTCCAGCCTGGCCTTGGGCACTGCCAGGGATCCAGGGGCAGCCCCAGCTGCTCTGGGAATTCCATCCCAGCTCATTCCCACCCTGCCAGGGAACAATTCCCAATTCCCAACATCCCATCCAGCCCTGCCCTCTGGCACTGGGAGCCATTCCCTGGCTCCTGTCCCTCCATCCTTGTCCCCAGTCCCTCCCCAGCTCTCCTGGACCCCTTCAGCCCTGCCAGGGGCTCTGAGCTCTCCTGGAGCTGCTCCTCTCCAGGTGAGCCCCCCCAGGTGTCCCAGGCTGTTTTTATGAGTGACACAAAACTCCTGGAGGTCAGGGAGGGCATTTCCAGTGACCTCCAGAGCTCTGGAGCAGCACTTTGGGGGGACAGTGGCTGCAGGGAAAGTCTGGATTAAAAATACAAAGCTGTTTGTGAAAGGCAACAACCAAAGTGAGAGGAGGGTTCAGAATCTGACTCTGATTAATTAACACCATTTTATGGATCAGAAAATATCTCATCTGACAGAGCTGCCAAAGACAAGTCAATTTTGTAAGAGCAGGTTTTATTGTGCTGGTAGCAGAGGAAAAAACCCAATGTTTGACAAAGGAAAGAAACTTAACATGGTATTGAGGATGTTTATTTCTTTTATCATATTATGTATGAATCTTTTATAAGTTTTCAGTGAACTATATTAATTAAAAATTAGTTCTGGGAATATTTTGCTTGTAGCCTAATAAGCTATTACGTCAATACAGATTTTCATGGGCTATTTTAAATTTGAAATAAAGGGGTCTCCTGAGCATGCACAATGGAGCAAAAATGTAACAAAATAAAAAAAAAGTAGAATGTTTCACACTTCTTTCCTTGTGCAAGTTGAGGATCAGGTCTGAGTTTTTCAAAGTAACTTTTATGTGCTTTATCCTAAAAGTTTAATTATTATTGCAAGTTTTATGGACTTACCGTGAACTTGATTATTTATTATTTTTATTATGAAATTTTTCACTTTATTGGGATCCATCCCAGGGCTGCCACACAAGGCAAGACTTTTCCAGTCTTCCCTCCCAGTACAAACCAGCATCTCTGCAGGAAATGCTGCTGATGGGGCTTGTGGGTCATGGTTTGGGTCTGGAGCTCCCCAGGGCTGGGCTGGAGGCAGGGATGGGGTGAATTCACCCCAGAGTTCTGCAGCTCCTCCACAGAACAAAAGAAAGAGGAAAAACTCCAATTCTGGGCTGGTGATGGACAGAATGGATTTTCTGGGATTCCCAGCGTTGAGTGTAATTCCCATTTTGGGAGACCCACAGAAGCAGAACCAGACCATAAAATACAAGGCCAGAATAAAACCCTCATTTTAAATAATTCCAGAAAGAATGATCAAAAATGTTGTGTCAATGACAGTTGACAGTTTTATATAAATTCTATCTTCCTTCAACTTTTTGCAATTACATTGAGATGGGAACTTTAAAAAAAAAAATCACATTTTTTGTGGTTTCTTTTAATTTTCAGCAGGCTGCCTTGATGTGTTTTCCAACACCTGGACAGACCTTGGAGGCATCAAGGAGATGAGCTCCCAGCAGGAATGGAGAGGGACAACTCAGGGGCAAATGCCCACCCTGGACGGCTCATGCAGAAGGAACCCTGAATTAAGCAATGTTTTACAGCAATGTAGCAGATCCTGTCCCACTGCAGGACTGATACCTGAATTTTTGGCACTTTTCAGTTATAAAGTTTATTTTATAACACTTTTTTCATTTATTTCATTTTTTTAATAGGAAAAAAATAAATAATGGGGTTTTTTTGTGAAATCTCCCATGCCCCAAAGCCCCTCCATATATAAACTCCACTGTCAGGGTTTAAGACAAACCCCACATCTACTTGTGAACTTAAAACCATCATAAGGAATTTTGCTGATGAGTAAGTGACAAACAAAGAAGTTTCCTGAGGTAGCAGTCCCCAAACAACACCTGAAAGTCACAGGTGAGCTTTAGTCTTGTGGCCAAATAATGCAACCACAAGAGACACTTTGGAATCCAGAGTCTTCTGGAAAATTATTCCTAATTTGAGAAATGTGGGAAAATTTACCTATTTTGTGGGCCATAAATATGACCCTGCCTGGCTGTTTCCTGCCTGATTTTTCAATTTCATTTTGAAGGCATTTTGTTGATTTTGCTGCTCCGTTTTTCATGCAGCAGCCTCCTGAAAACATCAAGCAGCAACCTCATAGGGAAGGCTCTTGTCCATCGTTCCAAAGGGAACCAAGGGTGTGGGAATGTTCCTTTCAACACTGAGAACCCTGAATTCCATGGTCAGGGTTGGAGTCATCACCAATAAATGATAACTCTGCATGACCACTGCAATCACTGTCCAAACTAGAAGCTCCATCAGTTGATAATGAATTCGGAAAAAGAGTCGAAAAGCTGCAATAACGAGAAATTGCTTTTCCCACGGAGGACATAGTGAAGATTTTGGATCAGCTTTTGGATCAGCCCAGACTCCAGCACACCAAAGCATCCCAAAGCCAAGCCCTGGGGCCCCACTCCAGTGCTGTTCGTGGAGACCAGTGTAATTAATTGTAATTATTTAGCCTCCCAATAAGCGCTGCGGTGTTGGTTGATTTAAGCAGGTTCAGGAACCAAAGCAAACAGCAGTTAATTGATTTGCTCGGGTTCACATCAGAGGGATCTGACACCGAGTGGGATGAGAAGCACGGCCCCTGATTCCCACTTCCCTGCTTTATCCCCAGGCTCCAGCTACTTCCACGGCTGGAGTTCATGTTTTTAAAAAGCCAGGGAAAATCAACATCACCCATCTTTGTGTTGTTTAGTTTGCAGGTTGAAACGTGCTCCTCATATTCATATTAATGAGCTGCTTCTCATGAGGCAACCCATTAAATTTAATAGGAGAGCAACAAAAAACCTCCCATGAAATGAAATAGTTGCAGTTGTGTTTACATTTCCTTGAGCGCTGCACTTTGCATTCCCGGGCTAAGAATGAACTTTGCTTTTATTTTTTAATGATAAACAGGTTTTAATGACTGACTTTAGCCTTTCTTTTCTGCCACTTTCCTCCTCTCTCCTGGTGGGATAAGAGGATCCCATCCTTCACTGGGCACTGAGCACACAGTCCTCCACGGGAAAAGCAATTTCTCAGTATTGTAGCTTTTCAACACTTCTTCCAAATTCATTATTAATTGATGGAGTTTCTGTTTTGGACAGTGATGAACAAAGAGTCCATTCAAAACACTTGTTTCATTGGTTTTGGGGTTGGTTTAGGGACCAGTGCACCATAACCCTCCCTCATCTGAAAGAACTCCAGTGTTGTTTCAAAACACGTTATGAAACCCAAACTCTGGCAGAAAGAGGATTTCCTCCCCGCTTGGTTCTGCAAAAAACACCATTTTTGTCAGCGAGATTTCATTATTATTAAATTATTAGTATGCTTTTTAAATCTCAAACAAGATCCCCCATAGCCAGATGGCTTTTGAAAGCAAAATCCAGCACTATGCAGGGAGCACGTGGGCTCCAAAGGAAATCCTCAGGTGATCTAAAAGGCAGAAGTGGCAGCAAAACTTTTCCCAAGCTCCTTAGAGCACAGATCAGGGCAATATTAAGTTTGGAAATCCTGGAGCAGGTGACCCATTTGAATTTGCCCCTGACCTGCAGAATCCCATATTTTGGGATAGCACCTGAATATAAATCTAACAGTAAATGTGGCTGCTGCCGTGGTGTGGTGGCCCCAAAACAAGAGGGGCTGTGATAAGGACAAAAACAAGCTGAAGTCTCCAGAGATCTCAATGTTTGTGCCTTAAAATTGGTTCCTTTGTCTCCTCTCATAGAAGCCCCTCTGCCCTGGAGTCAGGCTGGGACACCTTGGGGGCTCACCTGGAGAGGAGCAGCTCCAGGGAGAGCTCAGAGCTCCTGGCAGGGCCTGAAGGGGCTCCAGGAGAGCTGGGGAGGGACTGTGGACAAGGATGGAGGGACAGCACACAGGGAATGGCTCCCAGTGCCAGAGGGCAGGGCTGGATGGGAGATTGGGGATATTGGGAATTGTTCCCTGCCAGGGAATTGTTCCCTGGCAGCTGGGGCTGCCCCTGGATCCCTGGCAGTGCCCAAGGCCAGGCTGGAGCAGCTGGGACAGGGGAAGGTGTCCCTGCCCATGGATGGGGTGGCACTGGGTGGGATTTGGGGTCCTTTCCAACCCAAACCACGCCATGACTCTCTGATTCCCAGTTCTCATGTGTCCTACAAGCCCGTTCCTGTTGGTGATGATGCTCCAACCTCCTGGCCCTCCCAGATGAGCCCCAGGGCAGTGCCTGGGGTCAATCCCTGCTGGATTAACCACTGCAGAGGAGGAGCACCACAGTGTGCAACAGCCTGACACAAACACCTCGGCACTTCAGGGTGCATAACGAGGGTGAAGTGCAGCTGAAGTCATGCGGCTTTCCTCCAAAAGCTAAAAATTAAAATAAATGTTTGATTGAACAGGAAAAATGCAATACCCAGGAAGCTGCTGCGTTGCTCCCTCTTAATTTTCCTGTAGCCATTAGAGAGACATTGTTTCACAGCTGTTTTCTTTTTCCTGCCGCAGGATCATGCCTCTCCCAGCCTTTATAATTTTGATTTCTCTGACCAATCTCCTCTTAATCTTTTCGTTCAGCAGGGCTGAAGCCCATGGTGCTGCCACAGTGCCCTCTCCATCCAGCTGTGCACACCAGAGAGCCTGGCAAGCAAAACAACAAAGGCTCTTCTTTTTTGACACATTTGCATCTCTTTGCTCCTTGTGTTTCTTCACCATATGAATTTTTTTTTATGAGATGTTCAGGGCTAGGCTGGATGGGGCTTGGAGCAACCTGGGATAGTGGAACCAGGGAAGGTGTCCCTGGGCAGGACAGGATGGGATTTAAGGTCCCTTCCCACCCAACCCAGTCTGTGCTTGTATGGTAAAAATATCTAATTCATAGAAACAATGTAAATCAGAATTTAGGAAAATAAAGGCTCCTCCCTAAACGTGGAGGAGCTGTTGGATATCCAAGAGCCATCAATATCCTGGGAAGACCCCCTGGAGCAGCAGCTCCCAGGCTTTGGTAAGGCACTGTGAGTGTTCCTGGCTGTGGATTGAGGCTCTGAAGGAGGCAAGAGGGGAAAACAGTCAGGAAGCCAGACCTGGGAAGGGCAGGATGTGCTGGAGCCCAGGCAGGCACAGCCCTGGGGTGCCCCTCATCCTGCACCACCTCCGTGCTCAGCTGTCCAGGAGCGAGGAGCTCTCCCAGCGCTGCCAGCCCAAACCCCACAAGGAAAACTGGAAAGAACTAAGAGAGAGGACAGCAGCTTGCTCCTCAAAACCAGAGGAGGAATCAGGGCCTCAAAGAGTTGCAGCATATTCCTTACAAACATTTGGGCTCTGCTTACA
This sequence comes from Fringilla coelebs, assembly GCF_963513975.1. Classification (NCBI taxonomy): domain Eukaryota; kingdom Metazoa; phylum Chordata; class Aves; order Passeriformes; family Fringillidae; genus Fringilla; species Fringilla coelebs. The sequence continues at coordinate 35,697,762 of NC_140066.1, forward strand.
TCAAATGTCCTCGTGTTCGGAACAGGTGGCTCACAACCCTTTTCCTCTGTAATTTCGTTATGAAAGCCGCCTTATTTATCTCTCAGACTCATCTGAAAATTACAAAAAAGGAAAACAAAACATGTCGGAAAAGTGTTTATTGGGAGAGTGGCAGTCTTGGGGGATATTCTCCAAGGGAAAGGGATGTTTAATTAAACACACAAGGCAGCACTCCCCCAATGGAAGGCGCCTCTGAAGTCCTGGCGGCTGTTTCCTGGCACACATTACTCCCAGGATTCCTCAGGGAGTGTTTATTTTGGATAACTCAGGCTTCCACAGGCACACCAAGAGGTGAGGTAACAGTTAAAGCACCACCACGATACAGCTTCCATTTGGGTGACATCTTTCAGTTTCTCATCCAAGACAGGAATAAATAAAATTAAACTGCACAGGGATGCTTCCTCTGCATCCCCAGCACCACTGTTGATGCTGATCACAGGGAAAACTCAGCATTTTATTTTCTTCTTTTCCCAGAGTTCTCAGTGGATGTACAACCAGGAACAAGGAGAGAAATGCCAAATGCTGAAGAAGGGAATTAGCCAATTTGTTAATGACAACTTATTTGGGTGCAGCCCCATTCCCTTCGGAACGGGCGCTCTTTATTCAACCTTTCAATGTCAGTTATCATTTTTAAAGCAGCTTGACCTGGAAGCACACAGTTAAAATTGTGGTGACTGTTAATGACAGTTTTATTGGACACTATGCTTATAGTTCACATTTTGAGGTCTGTATGTAATTGATCTTTCTCCCCTACATGAGAAACACTGCAATGAGTTGGTTGCAGCACCACATTATAGATATAGAGAAATAATAATGATGTCACCTTGAGATTCAAAGATCGTGGAATAGTAATAGTCTCCTAGCTCATTCTCCCAACTGTGATGACCTCTCCAGTACTAAATCTTAACAGTCTCAGCATTATTTTTGAATTATTCATGCTAGCCTTTTCCCTCACTACAAAATCAAGGAAAATGAATGCATCATGCTCTGTCAGCTCCACAGGTATTTTGGTAAAAGTATAAAATGTTATTTGGTTTCAAAAAAATCCGTGCAGCAATACAGGTCACTTGCTAGGCTGAGCAAAAACAAAAATTCATATGCAGAAGAGATGGGACACATCCATTCTAGGGCTGGATGAGGCATTTTGAATCCCTGGAAGTTGGGTTTTGATTAATTACAGCTTCTCCCGCAGAAATAAAAGGGGAATTAAAGAAGCATCAACACACACAAAGCATTTTTCACTAACTCAGATGGGATTGCCATCATTCCAGGGATGGAGCAGGGCGTCAGGACACGAGGAGTTATGGGCTGGGGACAGAGAGACACTTTTTAATGTCATATTTAGAGGTGGAACCAGTGGTGATGCTCAGGAAGGAGGGCAGCCATTCCCCTGCCCATCCCAACCTGCTCCTAAAGGCAGCAGGTTGATAACTCTTCTAGACCATCAAAGCTGGATAATAAGAGAGCGCTACAGTTTTATTCCAGTGATGGATCTCATAAAAAGTGCACATGGGAATAAAATAAAATGCATGTAAATGTAAACTCGAGCAGATATCCTGATTCATCTGTAGCTGGTGACCTTTAAGTTCATTATGAAAAACAAATGTCAAGCTTTCAAAAGACAGGAGTATCCCTGGCTTTGCCGGGGATTTTGTATGCTATGGCACAGACTGTATTAATTTAGTCTGGCATCAATAACCTTGAAATCAGGATTTTGCACTAAAAATCTAGTTTTATGTTTATTCAGAAAGCAAAGATAAAAGGCGACTTTATTTTAAGGGACCCTCCTGTGGCTACAGGGCAAACGTAATGTAACACTCTGGATTTCCACTACCTTGCTATTCAACGCCAGCTCCCATGGCAACAGATTTTATAGGAATACAAGGAGTGTGATGAAGATCTCCCTTGATTTTGCACCGAGTTTAATTATGGAAAAGTCTCCAGCCTGCAGAGCTCCTCGGCATCCGTGACACGACAAACGCTCCTGGAAAGGCTCGGTCAGAACCAGCCACAGGTTCCCTGGAGAAGGAAAGGAACCTCATTCATCCACTGTGGAAAACAGAGAGATGCTGGATGTCGATACTGACACCAAAAATTTCAACTGATTAACAGGGGAATATCACGTAATTGCTGAAGAAACAACATCTGATCAATTAATTACTTCTCTAACTCGAACAAGAAGTGCTTTTATGCTTCCATTCTCCCTTCAATTAGTTTATAAGCTGGAAGACAGTCAGTCTGATGAGACTAAAGAATTTAAATGTATTTTTTCTCAATTTTTTGTCTTTTTTTTTTTTGTTGTAGCTATGCTAACAGAGCTATCTGCTCTCTCTCTCTACCTTCTTTGCTCCTGCTAATAAAGGGACACTCTCACTGTGATGAATCTCCTGCCATATTTTTAAAGGAACAAAACCCCACTCACATCTCAAAAAGAAACAACAAAAGCATCTACAAAAATCACTGGTTTTAGTCTAATTGAGCATGATCAGGACCTTATTGCAGTTATGGTGCTTTGACATGCCCAGACAAGTGTCCCAGCAGGGGCAAAAAACCATTACAGCCCAACAGGGACTCACAGTTAAATGTTGGGACAGAAAGAAGTTGGAGAAAACTGGGACGTACAACTTCCATCCAGAAACTTTGTCACCACAAACTACATCAATTACAAATAAAAATAACCCAGATTTTCTCTTCACCTGTCCTGTGGAGTCAGGCTGGGAAATCTGGGGGTGCTCACCTGGAGAAGGAAAGGCTCCAGAGAGAGGTCAGAGTCATTCCAGAGAATAAAGAAGATCCCAGAGAGCTGGAGAGGGACTGGGGACAGGGGATGGAGGGACAGGACACAGGGAATGGCTCCCAGTGCCAGAGGGCAGGGATGGATGGGAGATTGGGAACTGGGAATTGTTCCCTGGCAGGGTGGGCAGCCCTGGCACAGGGTGCCCAGAGCAGCTGGGGCTGCCCCTGGATCCCTGGCAGTGCCCAAGGCCAGGCTGGACACTGGGGCTGGAGCAGCTGGGACAGGGGAAGGTGTCCCTGCCATGGCAAGGGGTAGAACTAGATCAGCTTTAAGGTCCTTTCCAACTTTAACCATTCTAGGATTCTATAAAAATCAAAGGGACTTTTGCACTGACTTCAGTGAGAAAAGATTTATCCCCCTAGTTTAACTATTTATATTTATTTTCTACCAAAAAACTGGACTTTCAATCACTTTCTAGCTGTATTTCTGCCTTTCACTCCGCACAAAAGAGTGGTATATTTTTGGTATATCTAAGCATTGTACAAAAAATTCCTTTATTTGAAACACTCTGAGCCCATGTGGTGCTCGGCTGAGGATGGACAGAGGGCTCCAGACAAGGCCACGAGCCCTGAGCTGTGTTGTCACTGTCACAGCTCTTTGAAGCACAGACAGGCACTATCAACTGATGCTGTGCAGGGTCTCCCAGCCACAATGGTGGAGTCATTCCACCAGAGCGCCGGATTTTCCTTTGCTGATGGCTCCTGCACATGAAAGAGACCCTTATCTGCCTGTGGAGCAAAGAGGGGGCTCAGAGCCAAAGAGCTGCCCAAAGATCCCCCCATGCTCCTCCACCACAGCCGGATGAGCTCACGGCACTTTTCGTCTCGGACTCTGCTCCTACAACAGCCAGAGTGGATGGCCCCAGCCATCAAAGCAGAGTCACTCCCTGAGTGGTGACAAATGACCCTGAACTCAAAAAAATGCAGCCTGATCTGTCTGGGGGGAGATAATCTTAAAACAAAGGTGCTCGGTGGTGGGAGGAAATGCGGCCAGAAGCAAGAGCACAGAAAAGAACACGGGAGTGATACCAGCAGATTAAATATGAATAACTGAGAGCTCTCTGAACTGTCTGCAGGCTCCTGATGGCACATGGGGCACTTAGAGGAGAGGACAGGGCAGGAGGTGTCACTTGTCACCAGCCAGGGCAGAGCACACAAACCTTGCCTCTTCCTCCCACCTCACCTCCCCACTCCCAGCAGGACCCCGTGGCTCCAAAGGCACAAAAATGCAGCTCCTCAGCCTCGGCCATTAATCTAAAAAGCTGCACGGCAGTGACTTAAAGCAGTTCTTTTCAAATTCCCTTCCCTTTAATTCCATAAGTACCCAGCTATTTTAGGCTCTTGATATAAAACCCACCAAATATTTGTGGGTAATTCCTCTACTTCTGCTTAGCCTTGTAAGCCCAGAGGAATACAGAGCAGCAGACCTAGATCCCAGTTTTAACTCTAGTTTCTATTTTAACACCAAATTTCCATGGAATTGCTACAAAAAAGGCAGGGAAGCATCTTTGTGGACAGTAATTCTGTTGGTTAAATCTCCCTTTGATCTTACTTAAGTTTGTCTTTCCCAAGGTGCGATTGCTTTTACTGTTCTTTATTTCAGGGGTGCAGATATATCCATATAGGCCTAAAAATTTTGCAATCACTCATTTCCAATTAAAAGGGATCACAGGGAAATGCACTTAGGGAGGATGATCAAGTCCTTTTCTCTTTGGAAAATAAAATAAGGGGGGGAAAAAAGGGTGAATTCTTGGTCATTACACATCCTTCAGCCTCTCTCAAACTGTAATATTTTGTGTTTTTTCTGAAAATCCTCACTGCATTTTGCTTCTACGCTGTGTTTGTACTCACTGCTTTTCAAAATTCCTCGCTAAATATGCCTTCAAAATGAAATACATGTTTTCAGAATAGTCCATTAAGAGTACTGAACATTTTCAAGAAAAATTCTTATTTCTCCATGCCTGCACTTTTAAAGAGAGCAGAGCCTGTTTATTTTTTAATTTTTTTTTTGTGATGCAAAATATATACATATATTATGTTATATGAGGCACAGTGATGATTTTATTCCAACATAAATGTCATTCTCACATAGTAATTTCATTTGGACTAGCAGGAGTGACTTTTTTTTAGGTGTTTGCACCTAATATTAATGTTAAAGTTTAAACTATTTCATGGAAGGATAACGACAGCCAATTAACAGGCAGGGCAGGATTTACTGGTTTCCATTGGAAATACCAGCTCCCTCCTGCACTTGGTAACATTTTAGAGCAAAATCATTATTTTTCTTTAAAAACATCTAGGAATACACAGCGGAAGTGAAGAAACATGCTGGTTTTCCCTTCACTATTTACCTCCAGGCCTTGCCATGGAAATGCCACTCGGGCTCTGAGGCCAGCCTGGGTTTGAGCAGCGCTCCGCATTCCTGAGCTCCTTCCCAAATCTCAGCAAAGGGAGCAAAATAAATGGCAGATGTGGGAATTGGGGAAAGGAAACGGTCATTTTCCAGCGTGGGTCATGGAGAAGAGATTAGTGAGTGCAGGATGGCTGAAACATGCTGGCACAGGGAGAGGAGCTGGCCTTGGCCCAGGACAAACAGTGCCAGAGCCGGGAGAGCCGGGAGAGCCGGGAGAGACGGGAGAGCCGGGAGAGCCAGGAGAGACGGGAGCCACTGGCATGGAGAGCCGGGAGAGCCGGGAGCCAATGGCATGGAGAGCCACACATGGCATGGAGTGAGTGCCCCACATGCCATGGAGTGCCCTTGGCTCCCCATAAGCCACGAAGTGCCCCACATGCCTTGGAGTGCCCCACATGCCATGGAGTGCCCCACATGCCATGGAGGGAGTGCCCCACATGCCTTGGAGTGGAGTGCCCCACATGCCATGGAGTGCCCCAGATGCCATGGAGTGAGTGCCCCACATGCCATGGAGTGAGTGCCCCACATGCCATAGAGTGAGTGCCCCACATGCCATGAAGTGCCCTTGGCTCCCCATAAGCCATGGAGTGCCCCACATGCCATGGAGTGAGTGCCCCACTGATATCTGTGCACCGAGGTCGGGGCAGGAACAGGCGAGAGGCAAAGCAGGCGTTATTCAAAAGAACCGCGCGGTTTTTATAGAGTGGTACAATAGGTTCCATTCTATTGGCTAACTAACAGAAACAAACATCTTTCTCCCGCACTGTCCTTGAGAGGAACAGAAAAATAAAGCAGAAAAACACCACCTGCAAATTGTTTACAGTCAACAAGTTATCACATCTTTCTAGCTATCTAAAACTTGTCACAAGCTGCCGTGAGAAACACTTGCTGTTTCTCTCTCTCTGTCCCATGGCATCCACACCCCACATGCCACGGAGTGCCCTTGGCCCCCCACATGCCATGGAGTGCCCTTGGCTCACCTCCTCCAGCTCCCAGCCCTCCTGGGGGGGTTCCAGCACAGGCTGGGATGAGCAGTTCCACTCGGGATGGGGGAATGTGGGCAAAGCTGATTGATCCTGGTTGGAAATGGATCCTGCTCGGGCTTTGTGTTGGGATTGCAGCTGGACCTTCCTCTTGGTAATGGCAGGAATCCTGGCTTGGGTGAGCCAGAACACTCTGGAAAGCCTCAGGAGAACCACAGAGGGTGGGCAGCCCTGGCACAGGGTGCCCAGAGCAGCTGGGGCTGCCCTTGGATCCCTGGCAGTGCCCAAGGACAGGCTGGACACTGGGGCTGGAGCAGCTGGGACAGGGGAAGGTGTTCCTGCCATGGCAGGGGTGGCACTGGGTGGGATTTGGGGTCCCTTCCAACCAAACTATTCTATGATTCTATGGATTCTCAGTAAATCCCTGATTTCATTTCAATGTGTTGGTGACACAGTGGCAGGAGATGCCAGTCCAGGCCACCCTAAATCCAGGGGACAACAATTTACCCCAGTAACTCCAGTCCAAGAAGGAATAATAATTCCTCCCCACCACCTTCTTAGGCTCAGGCAATATTATAGCCACATTCCCACCGAGGGCAGGCACAGCCAGAGTAACTCTGGGAAAGGGAAAATACAGCTCTGGAGACAGGAAAAGGGGACCCAGAGACCACCCAGCTACGGCAGGACGAATGAGATGTCATCCGTGGTATCCCACAGCTCAGGATGTTATTCTTGAGCAGTGCACAATCAATTATGTCTGTATGGAACGACTCCACTCCCCTTTTTTGGGTCTCCGGGAAATCTTTGTTCAAATTGAAGATGGTTTTCTAACAGGCTCCACTCTTTACCCAATTTTCCAGCTGAGTTGACTGAGGCCCAGGCAGGTCAAAAGGCTTACCCAAGGTCAGGGAGGGAATCAATGAGTTGGGTCAGATTAGATCTCAGCCTGTTCCTCGCTTTTCATCCTCTGCTGTTCCTGCTGGACCACTGTTAGAACCAGGTTAACAAAATGTCATGGATATGCTTTAAAAATATATGTTTTTAAACTTGTTATTCCAATAAGAATTAAGTTCTTTAGACAGCATGCTACATAAGATTAGGTTTCAAGAGGTGAGGCCTTTGCTGCAAGGAATTCAATATCCAGCACAATGTAAAATATCCAGCAGGAGAAAGACTTTTACTACTGCATAAAAATAATAAAAATGCAGAAAAGTCAAATTCACAGATCAAATGCTGAAGTGCTCACTCGGGTCAAGTTCTGCCTGGCTTTAATTGTATTTTGCCTTGGGAAAAGGCTTCAGATCTGACCATAAATTAGTATGCTGATCCCACGGCATGAATGGTGTTTTATTTACTTATTCCCTGGAATATGCTGCAGAATTCAAGTAGCAGTTAAGCTAAAAAGAGTCGCTCATCCGAATCTGAAGGAACTGTGGTGTTTTTGAGAATAATCTTGGGCTGCCTCTTCCAACCACCCGCTGGCTAATTTGGCATGAATTGCCCAAAATGACCCATTTCCCCCCAAAGGATTTGTGTGTTTCCTGAGCTTAGGAACCAAGAGGCACCAGATGATCTGGATTTTCAGGAAAAATGTCTTCACTGGGAGGGCTGAGCCTTCCCCATCCCTGGGGATTCCCACACCCACTGAGGGAAAGCCCTGAGCAGTCTGGAGCTGGTGGAGGGGGATGGCCTGGAGACCTCCTCCAACCCAGCCAGGACTATTTTCCAGTCCTGCAGCATCACTGGATACTGTCCTTCTCAGGATTAATTTTTAAAGACCACTTCAGGGGCAGTTTTTTTCCCCCAGCTGTCCCTCTGTGCTGCCAGATCCTTGCCAGCTCCCCTGATAGATGTGGCATGGAGAGAGAGGAATATAAGTTTATTTCCCAGCTATTACTCCATAAATAAAACAAACAAAACATTCATCAAACTGTGTTCTTTTTTCCTTCATTCACTTTCATCCCACCAAACCACAGAATAATTGTTCTGGGCATTTTGTTTTCAGACAATGGGGAAAGGTTTTGCTTTGGAAAGTCCAGTCAGGAATTTTCTTTTCCCGATTTTCGGATCCGTCACAGGCGCGCTCGGAACTCTTGGCAAAGTTCAGCACTGAGGAAACTGCATCTCATCACTTCTCATCTGCAGATCAAAGCAATTCACTGGCAACATGAAAAGCCTGTATTTAAAAACTGACAGGATACCCTTGGAAAAAAATTAAAAGAACAAGCTCAGAAATTCTGGGAAGAATGCATTTGGAGTTTCAAGCAAAATAAAACAACATCTAAAAGCAGTATTAAAAATATCCTCGGACGCAAGAGAAACATTTGTATTTGCCCAGTGCTGAAACAATAAACGAATGAAAACTATCTCTGCTCTGTGTTCCAGAGCAGGATAAAAACTGTTCAACCATTAAACAGGGTTCAACTCTGCTGGCTTTCCTCCTGTGCTTCCAGAAAGGCCAAAAAAGCTAAACCAGGCAGGAGATGACAGAAATTTGCAGGAAGCATCCTGAGACTGGAGAAATTTAGGAAGTTTTAAACAAGAAGTGCAAATTCAGGAGCAAAGCACTCGTTCACCTGCTCCTCCTGACTGCTGGTGCCTTTCAGCACTTTCAGAAATAGAAATGTTTCCTCTCTTTTGACTGGCATAGCTCCCCTCTCCCTCCCCGGGCTGGCTCTGGAGCTGCTTTGCCTCCACCTCGTTTTTGTCAGAACTGGGAGCACACGGAGGTTTCAGCAGCTGCCTGACCTTTCCAAGGTGTGCATCTCCACCTTCACCACCCTGGCACCTCCTTACGCTTAAAATCTGCTCCAGGTTCACTTGAATTATTTCATGTGAAGGTGCTTAATGTCACAAACATTTTTTTTTTGAATGTTTATTATTAAACCACCTTTGAAAGCTGAGCATGGAATACATTTGCCTCCCTCAATGGACACAGGGGAGCATCCAGCCCAGCTGTGCACCTGCCACCTGGACTGGCTGGACTGTGGCCTCAGGAGCCTTCTGGAGGGATGTCAGCTCCCAGAGCTGTGGGAACACAGCCAGGTCCAGCACAGCCCAGCCAGGGGACATCCCAGCATGTGGCTCCAGTTAACCAGAGCATTCCTCTGCTCCCAGCCTGGACATCAGCACCCTCTGGGAGCAAGCCAAAGGGAATTTCACCCCTTTCCACATTTATAAAACATTTTATCTACTTCTCCATTTGTCTACTGTATCCTCAGGCTGCTGTTTGAATGGGGAGCTGAACCCAGACCCAAGCCAAGACTGGTGTGAGGGGCAGGAACAACCCTGGGGATGTCCCACCACTATTATGGGACAATTCATATCACAGAGACACTAAATAGAGGGGGAAAAAGAAAGAAAGGAAAAAAAAAAAAGAAGATAAACATTTTCACTTCCATTTATTTTAATTTTAGGAACTACTCACAGTTCACATTGTACTTATGTTAAAATGTTATTAATACAAGAAGTGAAGACAGGATTTGCTCATGATGTCTAATTTAAACCTACTTTTCTTCAGCTTAAGGTCCTTCCCCCTTGTCCTGTCCCTCCATCCTTGTCCCCAGTCCCTCCCCAGCTCTCCTGGAGCCCCTTCAGGCCCTGCCAGGGGCTCTGAGCTCTCCCTGGAGCTGCTCCTTTCCAGGTGAGCCCCCCCAGGTGTCCCAGCCTGGCTCCAGAGGGGCTCCAGCCCTTGGAGCAGCTCCATGGCTGCTCTGGATTGATCCCAACAGGTCTTTTTTGTGCTGGGGACCCTAAAGGTGGACACAAGCCTCCAGGTGGGGTCTCACCAGAGCACAGGAATGAACCCCCTCCCTTGAGCTGGCCAGGCTGCAGGACATCCAGCTCAGGATGAAACCTCCTGAGGAACTCTTCCCTCAGCTGCCACCAGACTCTCACAAAAGCAGCAGGACAATGTGAAAACGGCACACAGGTGATCCTGAGGGAACTGGATTCCTTCAGTGCAGGTCCTCTCCCAAAAACCCCAGACATTCCTACCTGTGGGGAGCAATCCCACACTAACAGCTCTGACTGCTCTCCAGCGAGAGTGTGATGAGCTTTGGCAGCACTCAGACCCTGCGAGGCTGGAGTTACACCCAGCTCATAAAGCCACCCAGAATCCACACATTTTACAGAGACAGGCTCCCTGAAGGGTCCCAGTGTATTTCAGCATCGGAACTGCCTGGCATTCCCTGAAAGAATCCTGCTTCTCTGCCACGGATCTCGGGCTCTGCAAGCTCCTCCACGCGCATTTATCATCCCTGCCTGGCGAAGGAGGGCGGGTGGCTTGAGGGACAGAGGTGCACCTCCTGTAATGGTATATTCTACACTCTGCTGCAACCTTTCTTCTCATATTTCAGAGTTGAAAAAGGCCTGTCAAAAAGGGGCTATTATGAAAGGGAATTTGAAGACATTCATAAACATCGAGACAGAAAATTGCATTTTCAATATGAGAACCTCAATAGTTAAGGCTACATTTGGGAGATCACTATGGCCCTCTTATTTTCTGCTTACGCTGTCAAAGTTTGAATTCATGTTGGGTTTTCCAGCAATTCAAACAAAGGATACTTTCATAAACATCCATTTCATAAACTACAGCATATCTAATTCTTTGGGTTCTGAAGGCTGAGCTGAATGTAGTGTTTGTGGTCTACTGAGAATATGTCTGGAAAACATAAAACAATCTACTAGGTAAGTTACAAAGCTGTTGACATAGGGAATGAAAATGGAAATTCTGTAGTAGTTTCCTCCATCCCCGGCTTTACGCTGTACTTTGCCTGATGTGAGCTGATTGGTGCAGTATATCTTGATGTTAGGATCCCATTTCAGAAATGTTCTGACATTATCTATTTGGCAGTTTGAAAAATAGTATCAAACTCCCAATGCATTTGAGCGCACGTTTCAACCCAGCAAGCGTAATATCCATTTCCTCCGGTGCAAGAGGCACATTAGGACCAACTCCAAGTGGATTCAATTCTAGGAATGCAATATGTGACTCCACACAACCCCACACATGCACACACGGCCTGCTGAGAGGGACCAAAAGGAATTAACTTGATTTGATTTCCAGCCTCTCCCAGCAAGCACACGGGTCTGTCCCTACCAAGGAAAGGATGCTGTGAGTCCTGTGAATGCACAGCTGGCACCTCACCTGCCCGTGGCACAGGGAGGGATGGGGAGAGGAATCCTCATCCAAAAGAAAGGGAACTATTAGGAACATTTTCACAAGAGCATGTAGAGAGATAGGATAAGGGGGAATGGCTTTAAGCAGAAGGAGGGCAGGGCTGGATGGGATATTGGGAACTGGGAATTGGGAATTGTTCCCTGGCAGGGTGGGCAGTGCCCAGAGCAGCTGGGGCTGCCCCTGGATCCCTGGCAGTGCCCAAGGCCAGGCTGGACACTGGGGCTGGAGCAGCTGGGACAGAGAAAGGTGCCCCTGCCATGGCAGGGTGATCTTGAAGGTCCCTTCCCACCCAAACCCCTCAATGGTTCTGTAATTACTCAAACAATTGACAATGATTACAGGGCTGGGCACATCTCTACCCAGGCTACAATCACTGAGTCCCCTGAAGGATGTGCTCTCTTTCAAATATGCTTAATATGTCTATAGGAAAAAAAATATATGCTGTAAATTTTGCTGTAATAATTATTGGAAATGCTTGAGCCTTGCTGGAATTTGGCAATAGCTTCACTAAATATAGGACTCCAGGCACACTTCATTTAACAGGAGATTTATCAGTGGTCTTATTGACCCAAAATTCCTCTTATTTAACATTTATAAGTTTTTCACCACACAAATTTCTCTGTACCACAACAGATAAAATTTATACTGGGTTAGCTTCACTAATATTTGTCAAAACATTTTCCAACAACTTCTGGAATAGAGCAGCCAAGAGATAACTAAAGCACCTGAAGTAGGGCATATGAAACACCATAACTTTTTACAGTTTTGCCCTAAAGAAAATGCAGCCAATCTCTGCTAATATCCCTTTCATTTACACGCTTTGCTACGAGATTTCCCTAAAGGCATTAGTGGCTGGCCAACAACTCCCAGCACCTTGATTACAGGAAATCATATTTCTCCCGATCCCAAGCTTCTTCATAAGTACTGAAAATGCTTTGCCTACTAAAATACATATTCTTAACTTACCAGTAATTCTACACCTTGAACCACCCAATTTCCTTCCTCTCCCAGCACAGGAACCACTTGTATTCCTGCTCAATATATCCTAACTCCTTCTCTACTCTTTGTTTTTTTCAATAGAGATGACTCTGTGCTTCCACATCAAAAGCGGAATCAAATAAGTTTGGAGAATATTTTGGGGGAAGGGGGAGAGAAACAAGATTTATTAGTGAAGGTTACAAGATTTTTCAAAGATAATGGCAATTTTAAATGTACAGATTTTTACCGGAATTCCCTTGAATTTAAAGAATTACGGAGGTTTGAAACGCCCCAACTGCTTTGACCCAGACTGAAGGGTGAGCCCCAGAAAATGGCCCTTGGACCCCTTTTCTTGCATACAGATCATAACCCAAGCCATCAAAATTTAACTCCTTGCCCTCATACGCCCATCAGGCTCCAGTTCCCAGTGCTTCCCAGTGACCCAGGTGCCTCCCAGCACTTCACATCAATTAAAACACAGAGACCAGCTCCCAGTATGCTGCAAACTAAAGTTTTGCATAAGAGACTACTTCTATTATTCAAATGTTAAGAAACTGGACTGGGAATGTTTTCACACACACAGGGCCAATTAAAGCACATAACGTGCCCAGCTCTGCATGGACAGGAACATTTCCAGATTTAAATTTGCAGGACACATCCCTGCTGTTGAGAAAACACGAGCGTCTTGGCAAACGAAAGCACAGTTTCTGGTTTCATTCAGCCTGCTCTTTTTCTTTTTTTTTTTTTCTTTTTTCCTGGTGATTCTGACAGTGAAAGGCAAGCCTTATTTACTGGTTGAAGTGAACTCACACCAGGTGACATTGCTGGGGCTCTCTGCAGCTGAAGAGAGGCCGGAGGAGCAGAGGAAGTGCTCCAGGCCAGGCTCTGACTCAGTAAGGCACACACACACAAAGGCAGAAATATTTCATGCCTCTGCTCCAATCTGACAATTTTCTCTGGGGGGAAATTAAGGATCTACAAGTGAGGTCCAAATCACAGTGATTTGCAGTCCTGCATCTTCCCCAGGCTCCATCTGTTTGTCTCCCTGCCTGGCGAGAGGGTCCTTCCAGCTCCCGTGCCCAAGCCTCTCCTCCACAGCAGATGTTGCAGAAAGGAGATGCTTCCAGAGGTTAGTCCTCAACAAGGAATTTAATCCAGCCTGAAATAGTTGTGATTTGACATCTCAAGGCATTTAATAAAACCCTTCCTTTTCAGTTTTTCCATCCCACCCCACCACAATCTTTGTCTGCAAAGTTCACATGTTGGTTTAAGCCTTGGTTTATTTGGAAGACAACTGCAGACAGATGTTTCAGTTCTGGGGAAATACCATCCTGTCCCTGAAAATGCCACATTAAATGACAATTCATAACAAATAAAGTAAAGAACTGAAAGGAAATGCAATGCCTTATAAGCAGCAGGCTTAAGTAAATAAAAACTGAGAGAAAATGCCTGGAATGAAAAAAAAAGATACTGGACATGACTTGAAAAAGTTTTGGAAATTTTGTGCCTTCTTAGTGGATCAGTGTTACGAAAATTCACTCACAAGCTTTACCATTAGCGAACTAGACTGGATGTGTCACTGAACGCTGGAATTCTTCTAGGCAGAAAATTAGACACATCTAACAAAGCACAGCCCCTCGTTGTTAAAGGGCTGGAAATCCAAGAGTTCAGTGCTTGAAATGATACTTGAAGTGACAAAGATCCAAATTTGGCCGGCAGAGGGGTCAGAGATTTGAATAAGATTTTCATAATTCTGAGGGCAGAGTGAACAGTGGTCAGAAGCACCTTTTCCACCTCATTCATAAACAGGAAGATGTGACACTTCATCAAGTTCCCATGCAGCAAAGTTTGAAACAGCATAGAGAAACTTTCCTTTATAGTGCAAACACACAACTTTGGATCCACTGCCAAAGCCCAAGATGGTAGGGTTTAAGGAAATCTGGATATTTTACATTCCCTATTCAAGCCTGTTATAATGCAAACTAAAATCATATTAAAGATAATCAATTTTCATGCTCCAGGCAATAAGGAGATCACCTTGGGAGAGAAGGCAGAGAAGATTAATATGTATTTTGGGGAGGTTTCCACTTATAATAAAGTTTCAGGAACTGGCTACTTTTCTGACAAGGATATCAGGACACGAAGAATATTCCAGCTGAGAATAACTATTTCTAGGGTATCCCATCCAGTACAGAGTTTGATTTTTTTATTTAGAGAGAGGATCAACCTCCCATAAGCCACTGCCTTTGCATGGACATGCAGTGGCAGCACCTTTTAATTGACCATTAATGCAAGCTTCATTAGAATTAGGGAAAAGCTCCATTTTCTCATCAGTAAATGTCAGTTTCTCCACAACTATTTTCAATTGTACTGGGGAAACTTCTGCACTTTGGACCATATTTTACATTTATTTTCTATTTCTTTTAGAATCAGATTTAACACACAGGCACTACCTCAATGTTGCTAGTTCTGTATTTATTTACAGATTTTCCCTATGAAAGAAAGGATTTCCTGAATTCTGCAATGACTTTTTAAATATTGTTCTGATCCTTCCCAAGTGGATTCCTTAATTTTGTGACAGTTTCTGAATCATATAGAGAAACTTAAAAAATTTTTGCTGACATAACTCGGATTGAAACTCTGAAAGATCCTCCAGCTTGGAAATTAGTGGTTTCTTGCTGCAAACTCTACTGGCATTTTGTATCCTGTTATTTTTTATTTATTTCCTCAAATAAACCTCACTGCAAGTTCACTTTCCTCTGGTGTTTCACTCCTTTTTATCTCTTCCCTGTTTCCCTTTAGGAATTGCATTTACAAAATGCTTCTCCTTCTACACTCAGCTGCTAATTCTCTGTGCCCACCTTGCCTATAGCTTTGCAAATCCCAGCATTTCAGCCTGATTTGGGTGGAAGGGATCTTAAATCCCATCTCATCCCACCCAGCCATGGCAGGGACACCTTCCCCTGTCCCAGCTGCTCCAGCCCCAGTGTCCAGCCTGGCCCTGGGCACTGCCAGGGATGCAGGGGCAGCCCCAGCTGCTCTGGGCACCCTGTGCCAGGCCCTCAGCATCTTCACAGGGAATCATTTCTTCCCCAATTTCCCATCTAATTCCACCCATTTTCAGTTTAAAGCCATTCCCTGGGTCCTGTCCCTCCATCCCTTATCCCAAGCCCAGCTCTCCTGCAGCCCTTTAAGCCCTGTAAGGGGCTCTGAGCCCTCCCTGGAGCCTTCTCCTCCCCAGGCGAGCCCCCCCAGCCGTGTCAGCCGTGCACAGATCGTTGTTTTGGGGTGGATTTTTACAGAATTCCGCGGTTTTCCCACGTGTGCGGCCCGGCCCGCAGCCCCAACCGGGCCGCACCGGCGGCGACGCTCCCGCTCGGCTGCGGCCACACCGTGGGGGAGCAGGGCCCCGGCTCCTCCTGGCTCCCTCCCGGAGCCGCCTGGAACTCCCCGGCTCGCTCCCGCAGCCACCTGGAACTCCCCGGCTCCCTCCCGGAGCCCCCTGGAACTCCCCGGCTCTGCCTCTTCCCCTTCCCCCGCCCGGCCGCGGCTTCCGGGCGGCCCCGGCCCCGCCCCGGCAGCGCGGCCTGTGCGGAGCCATCCCCGGGCGCGGGCAGGTGCGCGGGGAGCGCGGCTGCCGGGGACACCAGGGACAGCCAGGGAGCTCCAGGGACAGCCACAGAGCTCCAGGGACAGCCACGGAGCTCCGGGACTGACAGGGAGAGGCAGAGGCGGCCCGGAGGGTGGGCAGGCGGACGGGCGGGGTGAGCGGGGGATGCTCGGCCCCCGGAGCCCGCAGAGCTGGGGCAGCGCAAACCCGCCGGGGCTGGGGCTGCGGCGGAGCCCGGCCTGGGAAAACCTGCTGGTTGTCCTTGGTTGGGGAAGGGGGGATGGATGGCAGCAGCCTGGGCTCACTGCGGGTTCCTGTGAATCTCCAGATTAATCGCTCCGGGAAGGGCCGGTTCCCTCCCCGGAGCATCCCCGGGCGCGTCCTGTGCCCCGGGCGCGGTGGGGATGGGGTGAGCGGGCAGCAGTGCTGCTGCACGGGCTCCGAGAGGGTAAACTGCACCTAAAGAATTGCCCAAAGGCTGTCCAGGGGGGTTTTAGCGTTTCCCTCGGTGGGAATATTCCAGAAGTATCTGAGCGCCGTGCAGTGCCATGTGCTCGGGGATGCGCTGATGGGACCGTGTGAGCCGCTGTGGTCCCTCCCAGCCTGAGCCGCTCTAATACATGGCAAATTAATGTTAATCTAAAAATATCCTTTCAGCACTGATATAAAAGCCAGGCTCTGCAGGTGTCTTAAAGTAATTGCAATAATGTAACTGCATGCAGCTTTTACAGCACGGTACATGTAAAGAACTGTTTAATTTATTTGCCCCTCCCAAATAAACCGTATTTGTGGTGACTTGTATCTTCTTTTTGTGGAGTGGTGCTCTTATGGAACGGTGAGGTGCAGTCTGCAGTGTTCCACTTTGAAAAATCTCAGTTTTATGTAGTGGGGTATTACACTGTGAGAGTGTGGTGCTGTGTGAGCCATTTCTCAGCTCCCTTTCATGTCCAGATTTGTGCTCACCCTACACAAGGGTCATCATCTGGAGGGGTTTGTTGGGATGACAGAGTTCCCTTGTAAACCTGCTGTAGGTTTTGGCCTCTAAGCACTGCCTGTCTCCCTTATGCACTGGCAACTAAAGTTGGGGATGTGGGCTTATTCTTTCTGAGGCAAAACACCCCTTCAATGTCTAAAAACATAATTTTCTTGTGAATGTTGTCCGTCTGTGACATGTTCTTTACATAGTAAAAGTTTTGTTTGCTTCGTTTCCAAACAGAAATCTTCCAAATACGGACAGTTCTACCAAAATCTTCGGGTTTCAGCAGGAAAAAGATGTGGCTGTGTGAGCTTTTGAGGTGGCTTTAGCAATTCCTATCTGCATTCTGGCCCGTGACAAGTTCATTACAGCAATTATTCCAGCATGAGAGCAGAAGCTCTATAGGAAACTGTTGTAGTTAGAGACTAACTTGTGTTGCCGTGGCTGCTTTACCTCTTGATAACTCTGTAATTAACTTGTCACCACTGTTTAATGCTTCACCTATGCAGAGGATCAGCTCGTGCTATCACTGAAGGGAGCAGGGCCTGGAGGAGAAGCTGCTGCCCCTTGGGAGGATTCCTGGGGTTGCCCTGCATGGCTGAGTTAAGGACTTGTGCAGGAAAAGCGGGATGTTTGTTATGGGAAGTGAGGGTGAGGTGGGAAGGCTGCACCTGAGCAGCTCTGGTTAAACTCACTGGTGACAGACAGGGGAAACACCTAGAAGAAGCAGTAGTGTCAAAAATCCAAAGGAGGGCATGTCAAAGACATGGATGGCTGTTTTTGTAGTGGGTTTTTTTCCCTATACAATAAGGGTTTTGGAGGACTGAGAGCAGCTGGTGCTTGTGAATTAACCCTCAGGGTGCTGGCTGCTCTGGCAGTGTGTAATTTCCTTCTCCCCCTCCTCTGGTGGCCTCCTCACCTGTGGGGCTGCAGGGTGGTTGTTCAGGTGTTGTGCTGGAAGAGCTTCAAGGGAACAAACTGGAGGTGCTGGTGTGTTGGGGTGTCAGAATTAAACAGCAGCCTCCAGACCAGTCAGCTGTTCTGCCTGGGACACGGCTGACCTAAATTACACTTAATTTCTGAAAGAAAAAGCCTTTCTGCTGGTGAGTTGTTATTGCATAGTTCACAGAACAATATCAGAGAATGGTTTGGGTGGGAAGTGACCTTAAAGCCCATCCAGTGCCACCGAGGGACCTTAAATCCCATCTCAGAATTCCAGCCTGGTTTGGGTGGGAAGGGACCTTAAATGCCATCCCTTCCACCCCTGCCATGACAGGGACACCTCCCACTGTCCCAGGTGCTCCCAGCCCCAGTGTCCAACCTGACCTGGGACACTTCAGGGCTCCAGGGGCAGCCACACTGCTCTGGGCACCCTGTGCCAGGGAACAATTCCTTCCCAGTATGATGATGGAGCAGGGCTTCAGCCTTTTGAGTGGGAGCTCCGTTCCCATGTCAAATTGTGAGCACATGGAGCTCCTAAATCCACCCTGCAGGCATTAATGTTCCCTGTGACACTGCAGAGTTCTGCAGCACGATGCTCCCTGCCTGTGGAGCTGGCACTGCCCCTTCCCAGCAGCTGTCAGGGGGGCTGGATCCACATCCCAGCCGTGGCATAACTCGGAGGAGCCGGCACTTGTTAACTCTATTTGTTTTTATTATGGACATCGATCTGCCAGTCGCAATAATGCATTTATGGACATTTTTCTGCAAGCGCAGCGCTGGTGGCAGTTTTTACTGACAACTTGAGTCATCTGGACAGGAGTTGAAAATACGTTTATTTTATTGACGGATTGTGCAATTCTCTCGTTTACCCAGTGTTCATAAGATATCTGGACTGGTGAGGAGAATGTAACTGATGGGAAAATGGAGGGTGAAGTTTTAATTTTGGGAGGTTTGGAATCTTTTAGGTAGTGGCAGGTTGCAGAACGTGTTTGGGTAGGTTTGGGAGCTTTAACTTCATTAATGCTGTAATTAAAAAGTGAAAGGCTCGGTGTCCTTACAGCAGAATTCCACACCTGAGTTCCCTCCCTCTGCTGATAGCTGGCAATGTTACTGACCAGTAATTGTGCTGGTTTATCTGAAGGTATAATGGGTAAAATCCTCCTAATGGAAGAAAAAACCCCTGTTGAATTTAGTATTTCTGACATATCACCCAGCACAGGTGTGCTTGGGCCAGCAAGTTCAACACACAGCTGGAGGAACAACCAGACTATAAAACCAAACCTGTGCTGAAGTATTCTTCATAAATGCAAAATGCAGTTTTAAAACTGAGCTGCTTGTGGTCCAGGCAACTGCTTAAAATGTATTGAATGCCAATAAAGCTTGTGTGGGTTTGGATTTTAATGAAGTTGAGTAATTGTAAAAGTTATTTGGAATATGTTGCTATTTTGATGCTTTTTGCTAATCCTTTTTCGAGTTGTTTCCTTATTTACTATTTTATATCTGCACAGCTCAATTACCATGTCCTGGTGGCTGTCAGGATTATCAATTTATTCTGGACCAAATTAAATGATACAGATAGTCTCAGGTATCTTTCCATGTCACTTGTAAAACTTGGACATGCAGCTGAAGTTCTCCCTGATGCAGCAGAGAGTCTGAAGGTTATTAAACACACCTGAGCAAATCACCTTTAATTGCAAAGAAGAGGGGAGTTCATTGAAACAAAGGTTTTGACTTCTCTGCTTTTTGAGTGAAATAGGAGTTAAATATTAAAATAGCAGCATTGACCAGTGGCCTGGAGTCTTGAGCAGTTGGCAGTGGGGAATAAATAATAATTTGAGTTTTGACCTGATGGATGCATTTTAGCTTTTCATTTTTATACAAATGCCACCTTTTTGTGCAGATCAATGCAATCAGTATTTTAATATATACATCAGCACAGCCCACTGGAGTCAGGCTGTTTTGTTGTGTGAATGTTGCCATCTCTGTGCTCCACGTGCAGATTTAGGTCCCTCCAGGTAACCCTGCATTAGCAGATAGCCAGAATTAGTGAATTAGTGCTGTCTTGTCAGTGCTGCTGCTGCATAATCATCATCAGGAATACTGAAATTATCTGAGTGCTTTAGATCAGTCAGCACAAGGCAAACAATGCTCTTATCTTGGCTTGTTTGTACATTCAAGTGTGCAGAAGGTCTGTTAATTAGTTACACTTTTTAATAAACACCTAAAGTATACTTAAGGCCCTGTTAAAAGATTAATTTTTCTGTTTCACATCATAAAACCAGCAGATGAGTGTTCAGCATGTGGCAGTACACGGGCAGCAGGAGCCTGCTTTGGCAGCCTGGGCTGGTGGTGGGGACAGCACATTTCTGCTGTCACCTGTGTCCTGCAGAAACAATTCCCACAACTTCAATTCCCTGCACTGTGCTCTGCTGGATTTAAGGATGGGCAGAGGTGTAGTGGGAAGGGTGTGGGAAAAGGGAAATCCCTTGCACAGTCTCCTGTTGACATCAGAAATACCCCTGGTTCTCGGCTGACTCCATGAAATAGGAAGATTTATGGTTGATGGGGTTTATTCAAGCTGGCCACAGTTGTTGGTTTGGGCTTTTTTGTTTTGGTTTTCTTTTTTTTTTTTTTTTTTTTTTTTCCTGAAATATAAAAGAATTAATTGGTTTTGAATCCAGTTCAGTGGGGCTGGATCATCATTCCCTTTTAACTTGGAGGTTTAGGCAGTGGGATGGAATAAAATCCAGCTCTATGGCCAGGGGTATGCTTTAGGAAGGTGAAATTGGAGTCCAACAAGGCAAAGTGCTTCAGCTGAAACAAACTTTTAAAATAGATCATGAAATCCCAGAATTGTTTGGGTTGGAAGGGACCTTAAAGAACATCTGTTCCCACACCCAGGACAGATAGTTCCACTGTCCCAGGTGCTCCAGCCCCAGTGTCCAGCCTGGCCTTGGGCACTGCCAGGGATCCAGGGGCAGCCCCAGCTGCTCTGGGCACCCTGTGCCAGGGCTGCCCACCCTGCCAGGGAAGTAAAAAATGCTTGTTTTATTATTTATTAAAACATACCAATAATACTATTTTCACTGATTGCATGAGTTTAATGTACTTTATTTTATATTATTGTTAATGCAGCCAGCCCTGGATTTAAATGCATTTCAGTTGCCTTTTTGTGCCATTATATTTGATTCCTCAGCGAGACTTTCTAAGAATATGATTAACCCTCTGGGTCATCTCATAATGTAATTATTAATGATTGATTCTGTTTATCCTTGGGATCAATATGAGAAGCAAAAATGCTTTGGCATATATTTGGGGTTGATTTCTTGCATTCAGTAAACATGATCTGGTGACAAGACTGCTATTGGTTTATTACTCGGAACATGTTTGATGAATCTGAAGTGTGTAATTAGTTTTATATAATGATGGTGATATGTGGGGTTTTTTACATGACTTATGTTAATATGGCCAATAGTGTTAACATCTCCTGCCACTAATAGTTAGGGTGGGGATGTATAGTAATTGATCTTCCTGGGAGTGCTGTAATGTAAAAACAATTCCGGCTGTTTGAAGTATATTTTACAAGTGTGCATTGGGCCTTTGGGATGTTATACTGAGAAACCCAATTGTACAGTTACCATGGGAACCCAATTAGAATAGATTGCTGGATTTTTTTTTCTTTCTCAGGCTTTCATCTTGACCAAAAATCTAATGTACTTTAAATGTTTTCATACGGAATTTTGTTCCTATAGTCACTTGGTGTAATGGCTAGTTTTTAATTTTAGTGCTGAACGAGAGTGTTCTGCTGAGGGTCCTGAGGACTTATCCTTCAAGGAGAATCTTCCTTTAGTGTTTAAAAGTTGATGAACTGAGAAAAAATACTTTTTATTAATCCAAGTTCTTACTGCCATCACATGTACTCGTCAAGCTGCGTTCCAGGGGGAAAAGGAGCAGGGAAGTATCTCAAAGCCCAAGGACTTCTGTTCTAGATCACCAGCAAAACATGGCTGAAGAATTTCCTGCCCTTCCAGGAGCTGTTTTTGATGTCACCTCTGACTTTTCTTCACCTTTTTGGCCTGTTGACATATCCAGAGCTTTGGGATGCTCACTGTGATGTGTTTGCTTCCTGCACCGTTGAGCACCTGCAGGTGTTTGTGCATCTTCAGGTGTCCTGGGAGCACCCTGCTCCCTCAGCACAGCTCCTGGGTGGGAGCAGAGCTTGTGGGGAGCTTGGGAACATCTTGCTGGAATGGCCAAGGGAAGCTGAGGCAGGAGAGATGGAGATGGCTGTCACTGGTCCGTGTTGGCAGCTCTGAGCTAGTGAGGATTGTTGACCATTTATTTTTCCCATACTGCTCGTTAATCCTTTCAGTTTATCCACTCTGCAAATGCAGGAGGGAGTTTTCCATTTTGGTGAAGCCATTGCTGGCATGAAGGTTTGAGTTTTTTGAGGTTTGGTTCTGGTGTCTCACTTTCCACACCATGGAAGTGGTGTCACTGAATTGCTCAGTGTGTGTTCCTCCAAAGAGGTTTTGGCTTTTAGTGGTGTCACTGAATTGCTCAGTGTGTGTTCCTCCAAAGAGGTTTTGGCTTTTAGTGGTGTCACTGAATTGCTCAATGTGTGTTCCTCCAAAGAGGTTTTGGCTTTTAGTGGTGTCACTGAATTGCTCAGTGTGTGTTCCTCCAAAGAGGTTTTGGCTTTTAGTGGTGTCACTGAATTGCTCAATGTGTGTTGCTCCAAAGAGGTGTTGGCTCCTTGCCTTCAAGGTCAGCCTCAGGAGAACCCTTCAGCTCCACGTGAAGTACTGACCTCCTCCAGCCAGACAGTCTTTGCAAGGCTGAGGTGCATTTTGGAGGGGTGGTTTGGACTTTCCAAGGGGTGTTTTTTGTGTGGTTTCTCACTGGCTGGCTGTCAGAAATCTTCTAACCACAGTGCTTTGGACATGACTGGTTTTACCCAAGCTTTGGTCACTTAAGGAAAGCCTTGTGGGGTGAGCAGGTGGAGCTCAGCTAGGGTTTGAAATGAGCTTCTGGATAAATCTGATTGTTGAGGCAAAGATTTCAGCTTTACCCTTCAGGAAGATCTAAAAAACCTGAGCGTTGCTGGGTGCTTTGCAATACCCAGCTCTGAACTGATGATAGAAATAAATTGCTATTTTATTTTTAGCTCTATCACAGATATTTTAGGTAGTTCTATTAAATTGCTCATCTGCCTGACCTGCATTTAAAAATGCAGTGAGTTCTCCTTGCAATGCCTGCCTTGTTACTATCCTTAAAATACTAATTATTCATCTTAATTTTAAATACTTAAGTAAGATGCAATATTAAGATTAAATGTTGCTATTTGGTTTTAAGTGGTTGGGAAGTGGCCATGTGTTCTATCTGGGAGAGATCTTGGGAAGCCTGGGATGTTCATATAATTTCATTTTTAAGAGATTTACCATTCCTGAAGTGGATACAGTTATCCCTGCCCAAGGAGTGGAGATTCCCTGGTTTAAGTGGAGCAGTTCCCATCGAGGCTAGCTGTGAGTCAGGATTGTGAAGCTGAGCTTTGGCACATAATCTCCTTGGTTTTAAAAAATACAGTGTTTGTACCACATCTTTCAAAGAGTGCTATTAGCTGAGTGGCACTAAGAAAAACATAGAGAGGGGAGCTAAATGCCAAAGAAATAGGAAATATCCTTTATTTCCAAGGGGAGAGCAAAAAGGAACCAGTTGTGGTTTTAAATTATATAAATAATGTCAAATGCTAGAATGATAATAATTGAAGTTAAAATGTTTTAGGTACTCAGTGGCATGAAATCTGTGCTTTTAAACCCAGAGTATATCACAATCACTTGTTAAAATCACTTTCATGCCTTAAAATGTGGCATTTCCTAAATCACAACAGGCTCTTCGTTTTACTCAGTCACTTAGAAGTACATGACAGCCTGTAAAAAATTATTCAATTAATACTTTTATCTTTTGAGGCATTCTTATTCCAGATATCAGAGTGGTGCAGTGCTTGTTGTGGAAGAACTCTTCAATGTGCCATCTGTTGATTTTTTTGTTTGACTCATGACGAGCGGGTGACTTAACATTAAAATTCCATGTTGTTTGTGAAAAAAAAAAACCCAACTCCCTTTGGAAATTCTGTGTACTGAAACTTGGAGCTCATTTAAAAACTGATGCAGAGGTGGATATTCTGGATATTCAGTTCTCCCAGCAGAATTCAGATTTAATAATCTAACTGGGGATTATTTTCTTTCCTCGCAGGTGGAGCCTTTTCCTCAGGATGGCATCGAGGCTGGTTCCCAAAGTAAGTTTCCAGTGCAGTGCCTTGGCAGGGAGGTGGCCACTGGAAGTCCAGCATTACAAAAGAGTTCACGTAACATAGTTTGTTTTTTCCCCAGTGCCCAGCAGTCAGGATTAGGAATCCAGTTGACAAGATTGATGCTGCATTGTAAATCTCTGTAGCTCTGTCATGGTTGGTAACAGGCATCAGTGGACCTTTCCCCAGCACGTATCCATCTGCTACAGAGCATAAATAACAGGACAGAGCTGCTCTCTCTGCTTTGTTGCTGTTTCCATTCCCTAATAATAAACACCTCCCTGAAAAGGAGGCTTAATTTTGAGGCTTGATGCTTCAGTGATGTAAGTGTGGGTCAGTGACATTGCAGCAAAACAAGAAACATGGATGTTTATCCAAATATTCAGACAATTTACTCTGCTGAAAGAAGGGCATCAACACATTGTTAGTCTGTAGCTGTCTCCCTGAAATTGTTGAAATGAACTTTGAAGACACAAAGTCTTTTTTTTTTTTTTGTGTGGAATAACTATTTTTGTAACATTAGTGATGTTCCTCTAGGAAAACACTTCTGGTGCAATCACACCTGCATTTCTAACTATTCCTGTTGGCAACTTCTGTCACTGCTCTAAATGTCTGAATAGTGGCATCTCTTGTGGTTTTAATCTGCTTTACATAATGTCATGTGGCTTAGGAAGGAGCGTTTTGCTGGTTTGTGTTGTTTACCTCTTTTCTACAAAAGCAAATCGGTTTTGTTTTTTTAAAACAGAATGGTTAAGGAAGAAATCCAGGTAAATAAATTATTGCTTCACTTTTTTCTTTTGAACCATCGTCTCTTTAGTCACATTTATGCATCTTCCAGTTGCAAACACCTTTTAGCAGAGGGAGGGAGAATCCCTGGCTCCCTCTCGTTGCAGGCTAGGTGTGATATAGCTGGCAAGTGACACGAAACTAATAATTTATTATCTAACCTTTTCATTTCCCCCTCTCTCACGTGGAGTTGAAAGGTGCAGCTTGAGCTGTTCAGGGAGTTTTCCCCTTTTGATATGTGGGAAGACAGAAGGTTTGAGGTAAAACACTCCAACTCCGCTGTGGGGACTGTGCAGACACTTCCCTGTGCTCTGGATGCATATTAAATATTGATGTCCTGATGTAATTGGTGATTTTCGGGCTGTTTTCGGTGTGTGATCAGTTTGCACAGCCCCACGTTGGGGTGACACCCAGCGTGTGCCTGGCCATGGATTTGCAGGAATCAATTATCACCCGTGCAATGTGCTGAACAGTTTGGAAGGAGGCTGCTGCAAAATGCTTTGGGAAAGCAGGCAGACGTGGGGATTTTCCATAATCACTGCCCGTGCCTCCCACTCCATCCCTGATCCTGTTGCAGTGACCAGAGATGAGTTTTGGGTTTGGGTTGGGCTGGAAGGTGGCTGGGCTCTGGGTGACCAAACCTTAGGATGTCTCCATGTTTAGGAATTTGGGTGGGGGCTTGTGGTTCTTCTGACAGTGTGGCAGTTTTTGTATTTCGTTAGAAAATGCTAAATGTCATTCTGCTCCTCGCTGGATTTCTTGCAGTTAAATTTGAAGTTAGTGAATGGATTCTGAACTAACCCTGATGCTTTGCTCTGTTAGTAGTGAAACCCTTATCCTAACTCGAGCAGGGATGGACAGCTATAGGAAAATCCAGATGTGTGTGTGCCAAGACTATACTCTTGTATTTTTATACAGACATTTGCAACACCTCTTCTGTCTGTATTTATTTCCCTGTATTTTGTGGTTTTAGTGAATCCCTCATACACATTTTGCTGCTCTGCTCACTTCAAAAATTTCAGCGAAATTCTTTCCTCACACAGATTCCTGACTCTCCTTCAGCTTAAGGAGCACTATTAATGGTTTTGTTCATATTGCTTAGATTTATTTTGTTATTATTCTCCAGCTCCTACTCTTCAGGTAGAGCTATTTTGGTATTATAAAGAATGATGGATTATATAGGAAAGTTTCTTTTGAAGCACTCCTGATATTGTGCAATGCACTTGGGGGTCAGCTACACTTGACTGATGCATGATTTATCCCATGTCCCTGCCACTTCCTGAGATAAAGCTGCTATTTTATCAAAAATGCCAGCAAGTGTGATTTAGAATTTATACCCCTCCTTTTTCAAATAATTGTTCTGATTACTTTCTGGCACGGCAATAAAATGATAAAGGTAATTGCACACAAATGTGAGATAGCACCAAAATACAATAAAATTAACCTGAATTAGCTTGACTTGTCGATGAGAAGTATTTATGAAATGTATTTTTGCAATAAGGGAGACTGATATTATAGCTGGAAGGTGAGTTATTGCCTTAATGTAATACTGTTTGAAATTTAAAAAAGAGACTGTTACAGTTGAGGGTGATTGTGCCTTTGAAATTAAGTTGAAGTGATTCTTATAATTGGCAGCAATAATGCATTGGGAAGGTAATATCTTTTATTGTGTTATGCCTAGTTGCATTATCTTTTATTTAGCTGGTCCTGACTCCAGCTCTGCAGAGAAGACAAGCAGGAGCAGATCAGGAATTTTGTGGATTTAGGTGATAAAAACTTGAAATGTTACCCAATATTAAAGTCATTCTTCTGCTGGTTTTTTTTTTTTCATTTTTAGCCCATTTTCAGTTCTCCTGAACCTGATACAAGGCTCATTTGATTAAAATTTCATCTGTTTTCCTTGTATTGGAGTAGTTGCCATGTATTTACATCAGGCTGAGCCTGTAGGAGCCGAGCACTCCAAGCTCCCTGTGCCAGGTGCTGATTTGGGCAGTGAAATTTGTATTTCTCTGTGCTCAGAGTAAAACCTCTTAGAGAAACGTGTGAACACACTCTCACAGCAAGGCCCTCCATGGTTTTTGATCCCAGAACCCCTGGGGCTGGCAAAGCCCTGCCAGAGCCCAGCTGTGCCATCCCCAGCCTGTGCCAGCCCTGAGTGCCACCTCCAGGGGACACCTGCAGGGACGGGCACTGCAGCCCTCCCTGGGCAGTGCCAGGGCCTGAGCCCCCTTTCCATGGGGAAATTCCTGCTGTGCCCACCCTGAGCTGCCCTGGCCCAGCCTGGGGCCGTTCCCTCTGCTCCTGTCCCTGTTCCCTGGAGCACAGCCCGACCCCCCGGCTGTCCCCTCCTGCCAGGAGCTGTGCAGAGCCACAAGGGCCCCTGAGCCTCCTCTGCTCCAGGCTGAGCCCCTGCCCAGCTCCTCAGGGATTCTCCAGCCCCTGCCCAGCTCCTCAGGGATTCTCCAGCCCCTGCCCAGCTCTGTTCCCACCCTGGACACGCTCCAACCCCTCCAAGTCCTTCTTGTCCTGCAGGGCCAGAGCTGGGCACAGCACAAAGGGAATTGTACCTGTGTGTAGATAACTCAGTATGTAGCCAATACCTTGGGTTTAATTCTTGAAGTGATGAACACATCTGGAAAATTAAGATTACTGCACCATGACTTTTCCTTTGCGTGAGGTTTCATGGGGTCATGGAATATCCTGAGTTGAAAGGGACTTGTTGAAACTCAACCCAGTTATAACAAAATAGTTTTTTGGGGCACCCTCTAATTGTTATGAGACCAAGTTATTCATTTTTATCCTTTAGTACATTTATTTATTTATTGTTTGGAAGCAAATTTCTTAATTATTTTTAAATATTTATAATGCAAGTATAAAAAATCAGTGTTTTATTCCCTCTGACAATGTTAAAATACTGAACAACTCAACAAAATATAACATTGCTTTGCAGTGCTTCTAACTGAATCTTCTGCCATAGGATTTCCAGCTTCAAAAATGAGGAGCTGGAGGACTTAATCCCTTTAGTTGGTCCTTGGGAGGATAAGAGGGACAATGTGCTTCCCCTCCCCATGGAAGCTACACCAGGACTCGTGGCTTTTGGGCTGGTTCCTGGTGGGATTTGCAGCTACCCACTAACTGGGTGCACACACTTGTTGCCATAATCGGATTATTCCAGGAATAGCTGGCACTGTCCTGTCCACTTTCCCTCCTCTTGGTGCTCCATTTCAGTTTAATTAATTATAAAATCTCTTGGCAGCCCCCAGTTTGATGAGATGCCCTGAGTAACTCCCACCATGATCAGGAATTTTTAAAATTAATTAACACCACTCTGCTTCTGTGCTGTGTAAGTAGATGCTGAGAATTGTTTGGGAAAACACCTTGGAGATCCTCAGGTGTTATTCTTTGCTTTGTGCCATTGATATCACATGGTATCAATTTCTTAATTGATGTGTATGGGGTTTATTATGGTACCTATGCTTTAAGTGCCACGTGGCTGCTGTGCCTGCAGCCCATTTAAATTTCCTGTATAAGTAATAGCTGGGGAAAGATGCAGGATGTGTTTACTTGTTTTTGGAGAGGTTCTGGAGGAAACAATACAGCAGAATTCCTGTTTGAACAGCCTGCTGGGGTGTGCTGTTCAAGTACCAGCTCCAGTCCAGGCTTGGCATGAGCAGCAGATGGAGTTGAAAACTGCCCTTGCTGAGTGTGGAACGCGGGAGCTGTGACCCCCCTGCCCCTTCAGGGGAGCTGAGATGGGTTTATTACAATTGCAGTGCCCTTCCAGTAAAATCAGGCAGTCGGGGCCGGCCCTGGGTGCTGGGAATTGCTCATTGCTCCCGCCTGCCAAAGCAGCCGACTGAAGGCGCAGCCAAAGAGCCAGAGGCGACCACTGCTTGGAAAGGCACTTCCCCACTTGGCATTTCGGGGGCTTCTGGGTGCCATCCAAAGAGGATTAGTAGGATAATGCGATGGGACAACAGGAACTTGCTTTTGTTGTCTTTGATTGTTTAATAAAGAATTACGTGTTTGCTCTCCTCAAGACTTTTGAAATGCCGTAGAAAGCAAATGTTGCTCCATGTGAGCGCGTATCCCCCTGGTTTTTGGGGGCTTGTGTGAAGTGGGCCTTTGGATAAGGGAAGAGGGGCACTGATTTTGAGTGTTTATGCCAGTGTCTATTTGTATATGTTCAGAATATGCAGTTTGATTCTGTACCTTCACATTTTGATGGGATTAGTTCTTCGGAAGGTAAAGAAATTGCATCACCCCAAACTAACCCTGGATTTGCTTCCAGTCTCTCTGACATTTCCTTTCCAAACCTCCCCGCACCAGGAAATGAGGAGGTTTTGTTTTCATACCCTCTGAAGTTACAGGTTTGGCTTAACCAGGGTTAGATTTACTCTGAGAAGCAGTGAGACGCCAGGAGAGCACTGCAGGGTGTCAGTGCAGCTCTCGTTTGAGAGGCTCAGCTGGGGAGGTGTTTATTGTTCCTGCAGCCAGGAGAGAGTTCCATGGACCTGGATCTCCAGTGCTTTTTGCTGGAAAGCTGAAAGTTTGTTTTGGATGCTGCAGGAAGGAGAAGTGCACCCAGCAGGGACAGTGATTGTGGAGGGGAGGAGGTGCCTTGTGTCCAGGTCAGGGTTGTTCAGTGCGCAGGAACCTGCAGCAGGATACAAAGCACTTGTGTTTTAGAACATTAAAGGTAGTTTTTAAAAGTTATTTTATTTTTAGCAGGTTGCTAAAATAAAATTTTATTTTAGCAGGCTGCTAAAATAGAATTTTTAGTAGATGCAATTGACTGAATTGCATCAGGTTAGGTACCGACAGGATTGTTTTGTTCGAAGACTATTCTTGAGTTTAGGCAACATCTTCTTTTCCTCAAAAATTAGCTTTTGCCTTAATTTAAAACCTGTGGGGCACTTGGCTTTCTTTGGACTGACGATTTTCCATATTTTTGGGGGATGCTGTGAGTGGAGTGATGCTGGAATTGTGCATTACCTGGTTCAGGAATTATTTTTCCATTAAATAATGAGGGATGTTGGTCAGAGCTCCCTGTGGGTTGCAGGGGGCAGCAGCCATCCTTTGGCTTTATGGACAAGGAGCTTCCTGGCTTTCAGGACAACTTTCTCACGTCTTCAACTGTCCAGATGAAGATGTCAAACCTTCAGGGGTGTGTTTGGATCAGGACATCCTCATCACAGAACCCCAGAATGGTTTGGGTTGGAAAAGAGCTTAAAACTCATCCAATTGCACTCCTGCCATGGCAGGGACACCTTCCCTGTCCCAGCTGCTCCAACCCCAGTGTCCAGCCTGGCCCTGGGCACTGCCAGGGATCCAGGGGCAGCCCCAGCTTCGTATTTCTTTGGAGGTCACACCATTCTATTTAGCTGGAAATCCTTGGACTTTTTTTTTTTCAAGGGGAGGAAGCAGCTTTGAGAAAAATTTGTATTTTAGCTTGGAAAGAAATCAGACATTTCATAGTAAGCAAAAAGACTGAGAATTAAATGTTTCTCATTGTCTCTAACTTTTATTCCAGTATAGCAAAGTGATACTAATATTCCAATATATTAAACTTTCACTATATTTCACTTCAACTTTCAATATATTTCACTTAGAGCGTGAAAATTCCAACAAACTCTTTCCTTCTTTCTTCCCTGCATTAAAATTATTTGTAGTACATAAACTCTTTGTTTTCTTGGAACAGTAGCTTTTGTAAGGTGAAAATATAGATGGTTAATCAAGATATTAACAGGAGTAGATTTTTAGATTGTTCTGATTGCATGGATCCTGTCTTCTATTCACAGCCCTTAAATCTTTCCTTGCCTTGAAACACTAAAAAATGGCTTTTTCCTCTAAGACAAGGCCCATAAGGTTGGAAAATCACCCTCCACCCTGCACTATATGTGCAGAAATACATTACCTTTACTATTAATATCTTCTCCCATATTCTTTACGTACAATGGATTGTTTCCTTTCAAATAAACAGGCAGAACCCAGTGAAACAAATACAGGAAGTTTTAAACTGTTAAGGAGATGTGGAGAGAAGTGTAAGTCAGTGAAATCCTTGGATGGGTGGCCCTCTGGCATGGGCAACCTCATCAGTGGCAGAGGGGTTTTGACCCGAAATAATTTTGCATACATTGATTTATGATGGATTCTTGCTTTGCCTGATGGGATTTGATAAGGGTTTTGTTAGGAGAAGGATGCAGACTTACTGCATCAGGAAAGGGTGACTGAAATGAAGGAGCAAATTGCCAAACTCTGATGTATTCCCCTTAAATTTAAATCCAATATTTGAAGCTTTGATTGAATGTTAATTCAAAACTTGAATCAATATCAAGCAGCTTTGAGATACTCAAAAGAAGGACCCTCTACGAGTCCAGACCTGGTGGTTTTTTCCTGTAATTAGGAGGAAGGAGCAGCTTCCCTGGCATTTATTGATCATCCTCAAGCTCAACAAATGTCTGAAGTTGGTTTTTTGGCGAGTCCCTGATATTCTGTGGCACCATCAAAACAGGGCAGGGGTTTGTGAATTGTAGCTCATTTGTTGATGCAAATGTCAGGAGTTTGGTGGGGGTTTTAGGATAAGCTTGTGGAGAATGGGAAGTGATGAAGTTTTTAGAATAAATTTGTGGAGAATGGGAAATGATGAAGTTTTTAGGATAAATTTCTGGAGAATGGGAAGTGATGAAGTTTTTAGGATAAATTTCTGGAGAATGGGATGTGATGAAGTTTTTAGGATAAATTTCTGGAGAATGGGATGTGATGAAGTTTTTAGGATAAATTTCTGGAGAATGGGAAGTAAATGAACAAGTTGGTGCCTGGTCACACCTCTCCTGGGGTGGGTATCAAGGGAATCACCTGCAGGTAGTGATTGCAATGGATTAACGCATCCAGAAATTCAGATTTTTTGGGTTAGAATTCCTCTGACTGGTGCAATCCAGGTCCTCTGACAGTGATTTTCAGTGTTTGAAGGCAGTGTGTGGTTCCCAGCATGGGAGCAAGGTCGTGTGGGAATCCTCCTGAGACCCCTGGCTGGGTTCTTCAGCTCCACAGAAGTGTGAAGAGCTGAACAGCATTTCCAAATGTGCAGCACTGGCTTGGCTAGAAATGCTGGAAATGGGACCATTTTGGGGTCTGAGGGAAATAGGGGCAAGAATTGCAATGCAATTTCCTGCTGTTGGTTGCATTTCCATCGCACGTAGCTCAAGGCTTGGTTAATCTGAAAATGATCAAGAGAGCCCCTTCTTGGAGGAACTGGGACATCTCCCTGATTAATGCAGGTTCAGAAAAATCCAATTGCAGGATGTGTGAGGCCACATTCCATTTGCCAGCTGAATATGTTATTTTTGCCTTGATTCTCAGAAATATTTGAGGGGAAAAGAAAAAAATTCGTGAGGGCTTCCATGCTGTAGCCTAATGGAAATCCCCCGTTAAATCAGATGCAGAGGGGATTATTGTTAATATTTTGCTATTGGTGTGGTGGGTTTATATTGTAAAAGCAGAGTGAAGGAAATGGAAAAACCTGTGGAGGGGAGATCCATCAGAGATAGGGCTCTGATGGGGAGGATTCAGTTCTCCATAATTCTGAAAGGAAAATCAGGGCTTGCTCTCTGGACTTTTCTGGAAAACACAAATTGTTTGCTGGGACAACATGGAGCATGGAAATGCTTTGCTACAGACTTATTTTTTTTTAAGCCTTGCTGATTCTCAAGATTTCTCTGCCTTTTTTATTTCTCTGTTCATCATTATGGATATGAATTGGATTCTAGGATGTCAGGCCAATGTCCAGTGGAGTTTTTGGGGGGGTTAGGAGCAACAAAACATAGAAATATTTGAATTATTTACTGTAGTGTGAAAGCTGCTTAATGCAAATTTAAATAAAATTGCAGTCTTCCAGTTTGCTGTATTTAGCAGTCTGGTGAGGTAAACTTACAATTGTTGCTCCTACAGTTTTATTTCTTTGGGAAAACTCCAGAGGTTGGCAGAGGTGGTTTCCTGTATTAAAATAATAATTTTTTCTACCTAATATCAAAATTGCAAGATATTTTGATACACAATTATAGGTATTGCAGTGGAAGGGCACAATGAAGGTGAAGATGATGCAGAAGCTGATCAGAATTCTTCCAATTTTTTATAAATCACAGTTTGGGTTGAAAAGGGACTTTAAATCCCATCCAGTGCCACCCCTGCCATGGCAGGGACACCTTTCCCTGTCCCAGCTGCTCCAGCCCCAGTGTCCAGCCTGGCCTGGGGCACTGTCAGGGATCCAGGGGAAGTGTCCAGCCTGCACCAGCACCACTAAACCCCATCCTGAAGTGCCACATCCTCTTGCTTTTGGAGCACTTCCAGGGATGGAGCCTCCACCACTTCCCCTGTCAGCCTGTTCCAGTGCTTGACAACCCTTTCTGGGAGGAAATTTCTCCTCCTGTCCAGCCTAAATAACAAAATTAGTGTTTGGACAGAGGAGTGTGCATTGTCCATCTGTCAGTGACCTTCATCCTGGAGCATCCCAAGGCAGTTGCATATGGATGTGGATTGATGTCCTGCAGCCTCCTTCTTTTCCAGAAATAAACCTTCTGAACATTGCTGCCCAATGAATATGATAAACAAGGCTGCAAATAGGACTTGCAGTCACTCAGGGTTTCATCCATAAAGCTTAGTTCAACTTGGAGAGAGCTCAGAGGGTTATTGATAGTTCTCTGCTGCTCCCTGCATCCTGGGTTTTGTTCTGATGGAAATATCCTGGAGCACAGGGTGTGAGGTTCAGTGCAGCTGGTTCAGGGCTGTCACACCCATAACCATGAAGAATGTGTGCTGCTTTGCCACATATGTAAATTTTACTGCTTGTTTGCTGATTCCTGCAATGAGATGCTGCTCCAGAGAAGTTCTCCCATGTCCTCCAGGAAGGGGAAGAAACATGGAAAAGGTGGTTGGAAAGGAGTTTCTTTGTGATGCCACCAAACATTTGATTATTCAGCAACTGGGGTTGCAGTCCAAGTAAATAAACCACAGGGAACCTGCAGTTCTGGACTTCTCCAAGCTGAGTGAGGTTGCTCTGGTTGCTGCCTGTCTGTAATGGAGGAATTGTGTAAGAGCTTCCCAAAATTCAGGGCTTTAGGTTTACCTTTGCCCTGGTTTTGCAAAACTGTCAGCTTGATGGTTTTTCTGCTTTTTCTCACCCTGGTTATATGACTCACAGATGTGACTTCATTCCACAGCACTTAATAACAGGGTTTGAAAAGATTCTCTTATTGGGAAAACAGCTAATTACTGTACAGCTGTGAGCAGTGGGCAGCTGTAAGTCACCCTGCTGGACCTTCCTGGCTCCTGCTGCACCCCTGCTCCGGCAGTCATGGAATCCCAGAATGGGTTGGGCTGGAAGGGATCTCAAATCTCATTTCATCCCATCCCCTGCCATGGCCAGGGACACCTTCCACTGTGCCAGCTTGCTCCAAGCCCCATCCAGCTTCGAACACAGGGAGGAAAATAAAATTAGTCCAAGAAATTTGTTGTTCTCCCAGTGTTGTCTCAGGAAAGCTCATGAAGTTCAACAGGTCAAGTGCAGAGTGCTGCACCTGGGGGGACAGGACACAGGGAATGGGATGGGATGGGATGGGATGGGATGGGATGGGATGGGATGGATGGGATATTGGGAAGGAAATGTTCCCTGGGAGGGTGGGCAGGCCCTGGATCCAAGGCCAGGTTGGACACTGGGGCTTGGAGCACCTGGGGCAGTGTGGGAATAAGTGGTTTGTAAGGTCCCTTCCATCCCAAACAGTTGTAGGAGCCATTTATCCTGTGTTTGATGGTGGAGTTACCTTGTGCTGCCTCACAGTTTCTCAGTTGTTGCCTTTTTTCCCAGTTTCACGTGAGCTGAGCTCTTTGGAGCACAGGACTTTGCGTGGTCTGGACCAAAGGTTTGGTGTCTGGGGGGCTGCAGAGGACACTGGTGATGTTCTGTCCTGTCCTGCTGCAGGGATGGCACAAACCAGACTGGGAATACAACTCACACTTCCAGACTGGGGCTTTTTTTTTTGCCAGGATGAATTTGACAAGTCTGTTATTGTTGGTCTTGTCCAATATTGAGAAATACTTGGCAGCTGTTTCCAGCTACATCCTATCAGTAATCGTAAAAGCAGGCTGGTAACAATGGGAATAAAAATATGCTTCTTTTCCAAGGAATGATTGATTTTTTCATGTGTTTTCTTTTCCAGCAGACATATTCTATTTGTGTTCCAGCTGTTATTTGCATAACACTGCTGCTCTAAACCACTGAATCTACTTTGTTGTCACTACAGTCCTGTTTTAAATAAGTGTCACAACACACTGGATTTTAGCTGATAAACCAGCCATGAAACTGCTGCTATTTCACGTTTTTATGAAGATCACTGTGCTGCTAGTTAATGGTTTTTTTGAGACTTTGATTTAGGTGCTGACTTCTGAAGATAGATCATTTTAAGTTGGAATTTTGAAACTTGAAATTCGCTGTTGTCTTCCTTTTGTTCAGATTGCTTTTGAAAACTACTGGAATCTGTTCCTTGGTGCAAATCCCTGCAGTTAAAAGGGTTTTATTTCCTTGAACAGGTGAATTCCAAGCAGGGAGGATCTCCATGCCAGGAGAAGCAGGTGGTTCTGCTCAGCCCCCTGGGCAGGATCGAGATCTGGGGCTGTGAGGAGGGCGTACATGAAATCAAACTTCCCCAAACGAGCCTGCTGCCACGGGGGTGAGTTCATGAGCTATTGATCCTGGCCCTGTGCCTGTGCTGCGGGGGGGAGATGCCACCTGAGAGATGGCACCTGAGAGATGGCACCTGAGAGATGGCACCTGAGAGATGGCACCTGAGAGATGGCACCTGAGAGATTGCACTCTCGTTTGTGCTGATCCTACTGGGAGGAGCCTCTCGTGCCCTCAAGGACTCCAAAATACATCCATTCCTCTGCTGCCTCAAAAACATTAGCAAACATTTTAAACTCTAAGGGCTTTCAATGTAAGTTTTGAAAGAATCTCCTGCCTTAATTTTTGGCACACATGTAAATGTCACTGAGGGTAAAATCTCCTTGCACACCTCACAAATCTTGCAGACCTACATATATTTCTTATATTTTTATATTTTTATAATTTTATATTTTTATATTTTTATAGTTTTATATTTTATATTTTATATTTTTATATTTTCATATGTTCATATTTTCATATTTTCATATTTCTATATTTCTATTTTTTATTTTTATTTTTTTATATTTCTATATTTTACTTTTTTTACATTTTTATATTTTTATAATTTTATAATTTTATTTTATATTTTTTATTTTTATATTTTAATTTTTATATTTTTATATTTTTAGTATTTATATATGTAAACATTTCTATATTTCTATAATTTTCAATATTTCTATATTTTTATTTTATTTTTATATTATTTTTATTTTAATTTAATTTAATCATTTAATACTATTATTTATTTTTAATGTTTATTTAATAGTATTATTTCTTTAAATTTTTGTTAATTTTATTTTAATTTTAATCTATTTTTATAAATTTTTTATATTTTATTTTTCTATCTCTCTAGTTTTATTTTTTATATTTTTTATATATGGATCTATGCTCCAACAGGTAGAAGCAGGACTGACAGGTTGTTTTAATCCCTGTGCAGTACTGGTGAGAGCTTTAGTTGCTTTCCCAGAGCTGTAATGTCTGCTGGAGTTTGGAGCAGATCCCACGTGGCAGTGGAGGTGATGTCTCAAACCCAAATCCGTGCATTTTCCTCTTTGTTGTAAGTTGTGTTCAGTCTGCTGGAGTCCATCTGTCCTGCTCAGAACTTTGATTTTTTTTCCTTATTTCTGAGGAAATGTTCAGTGCCATCATTGGAAGGAACGTTGAATTCATTCAGAATTAGATGCTAAATTTTTATGCAGAATTTCTTTGGCAAAATCAAGGCTTCTCAGACTTCTCTAAGACTGGTCTTTCAACTGAGTTTGGTCATTAAATTCCACCTTTCCACAGTCTGCTGCATTCAAGCTGTCACTGACAGTACTCAAGCAGGTTTGGCTTCTTTTCTCATTGTTGTCTTTTTTTCATCCTGTGTTTGTCTCTGAAGTTCTCCATGGATGTGTAGGATGCCTGTTCTCCTATTTTATTCTCCTTGTAGCTGGAATGGGTGTGAAATTAATCAGGACTAGGGGGCACAATGTGTGTTCTGGTTGAAATTTGATTTTACCTCCCATACAAAAACTCGGCAGCCTCTGGATTTCACAGCTTTGGATATGGAAATAACTGCTGCACTTCTTCAGATTCTGGTTTAAGTGCTGGATTTCTGCTGAAGAGGAATGGAAATAAATGGGTATTTGGATAGAGTTGGAACTTGGCTTTGCTGCAGAGCAAAACCTGCCTGGAGAGCAGCCCAGGGGATGAGGATCTTCAGCTTGTGAAGGGTGAATGTCAGTGAGGGAGTGGAATAAGAGTAGGAAAAAGATTTGGGGGCTCTCAGAGCCATTTGTAGGGATGAGTGCTGCTCTTTTACCAGAACATCTAGTAAAAAATCTGGTTTTGTTTTACCAGGACATCTGGTTTGCTCACCTGCAATGTGTTCATGTTGTCTGGTTGAAGTTTTTCACGATCTTGTTCTTCGGCAGAAGTTGCACAGTTTAGATCCTTTTCCTAAATTTTAATTTTCACCTGTTCTAGACCTTCCCTTTTCTCAGTGGTGAGCTGACTTCATCTTGAGGCATTTGTGGCATCCTGGTAACTCTCAGCCTCACAGGCTGCATGATTTATGTGCAAAAATTGTTACATTAGAGGGTCTGCCACTCAGGAATAACTCTGAAGCTGAAGGCAAGAAGAGTATTTTTATGATTACTTTAAGAATTTAAATCTGAAGAAGAAAGGTGGGACTTCCTTTTGTCTTTAGCACTGATAAAGTTCTAAAAATTTTAAAGCCATCTGTAAATGTTTGTGCTGAAGTATAACATTTAATCTCTTCTACTCATCGCCAGTGAATAGTTGTTAAATCTGGCCTCATTATTTTCGACAGAATAAAATAAAAACAAAGCATGGTGTATCTCCTAACTGACTAATAAACGCCATGGCAAGAACATTGGGTGGGAAAAAAAAACCATAAGAAACATAAAAATTGATTTTAATGGACCCCTGTCAGAGAGAACCATAATGAGCACAAGTCTGGTAATAAATATTGGTATTCTGCTCCACGGTGCTTGGGACTTCTCGTGTGGAATTGCACGTAGCAATCAATAGAGATTTTAGGGTTTTTTAACAACAAAAATAAGTAAACCTTTGAAATATATAAATACTTAAGACTTGCAATCTGTCAGACAAACCTGGTAGTTGTAGAAAAATCTGATAAGAGCCCCTGGTTAATGGCATAATCGCTTTGTGGAGATCTCGCTCTGTTTTACAGCTTGTAAAATGCTGTGCAATTAATCACCTGAGATTACAACCTCCCCGCTGATGGCTCTCCTTAAAACTTAAGAACACAGACTATAATGGAGCCTAAAAGGAGAAGCAACAAAGTAAAACCCAGTTTCAGTATGCTTGAAAGAAATTGATCTATTAATGAGATGAAACTAATTGTAATAACCTGAGGTTATTCTGCTCCTCGGGAAGCTGCAGGCTTTAAAACTCCAGACACGTCACACTGGGATGGTTTCTCTTGGAGAGGAGGCATCTTGATCCAGCCTTCTGAAATCCATGATGTGCATCCCCTTCCTGGAACTGGATGGGCTTGGAGCAGCTGGGGCAGTGGGAGGTGTCCCTGCTGTGGCAGGGGTGGCACTGGGTGGGCTTTGAGGGCTCCAGAGCAGTCTGGGGTTCTGTGATAAGGATGTCCTGATCCAAACAGGTCCCTGAAGGTTTGACATCTTCATCTGGACAAATGTATCCATTTCTAAGAACCTCAGCTTCACAGTTCATATTTGAAAAACCCTAAAGTGTGCATAAGCTGTGTATAAGTATTTTATATATATATATATAAAATTTCTATTATATTATTTATTATTATATAATTTATTATTATACATATCATGTATATAATTATATAGTACAATATAATGGTACATAATGTATCTATTTCATGCTATATCAGCTGTTGTAGTTTTTCTTTCAGTTCATGCCAATCTCATGATCAGTTTTGATTGATATTCCTCCAACATCCCAACCTGAAATATTGTAAATGTTTAACACTTCTTGCTCATGAACAAAAGAAAAATTCCCTTTCTTTTACTGGTACTTTACTTCAAAGTGTCCTCAGCAGCTTTGCAGTTCCAGAATTAGGGTTTTTTTGTTGTTCTGCTGCCAGCTGTGGTGTTCCCACACTGGGATGACTCTGCTTTGAGAAGCCTTGACTCATTCCAGAGGTGCGCAGAAAATGATCCCCTTGGTGAGCAGGTAACACAAGCCATGGTTTTCCCTCTAATGAATATTTACAGCAAAAAATACTTTGGAAATGTGAGCTGTGGACTTGGCATTGGGGTGGCAGCAGGGAGCAGTTTCTCCCTGTGTTGCAGAAATCCAGATTCTCTCAGGAATTCCCTTTTCCTCAGGAAAATCAGCCTGGTTTTGCCAGCTCCCTGCCTGGCCAGGATGGGGCAGGGAAGCCCTGGGGGACTGGAGGATTTCAGTAAAAGGGCTGGAGTAGAACATGTTTTGAGGAAAACGAAGCAGCTTTGGAAAATCCTGCTGGGCACATGGAGGGATGACCACCATCATCCTCCTGCTGGCTGTGTGTGACAGGACAGTTAAATTTCCATCTGTAGGGTGGGCACAGATCCCAGGTGATGCCCAAAGCCCTCGTGTGGAATATCACTGATGCTCCTGGGATTTGAGGATGCCACCCTGAGTTAAGGTTTGTGCTGGAAAGCTCAGCTGAGCTGCTGTGATCTGTCCCTGCCGTGCTGGGTGGGACATCCCGGGATGGGGATGAGCTGGGGACAGCCCCTCCTGGCTCTCTGGGGCTGCTGGGGCGTGGGGCCAGCTCGAGGAATTGGGTGTTTGTTGGGTGTTTGTTGGGATTTGTGTGTTTGTTGGTGTGCACCTGAATTTGGGAGGCTGCAGAGAAGGTGTTGGTGCTTCCTGCCTGTTTGGGCAGCCTGGCAAATGGTCCAACGCTGTGTTTTCCTGGGGCTCTAGGAATACACCCAGGCCTCCTTTTGGGCTCTTCCAGGAGCACTGTGATCTCATCTGCCCCCTGTGTTCCCTGCAGGTTATTTGCAGTTTTCCTTTGTGTTTCATTTGACTCCATCTTACTGAGGGAGATCAGAGGAGCAGCAAGGAGCCAGTTTGGCCCTTCCCCTATTATTAATCTGCCTCAACCTTTCAGGGTGAATGTGCAGTTCAGGAAGTTCACCAGGGTTTCAGTCAATCTCTCTCTGTCACTGTAACATGATCAGAAACTCTCAGAATCTCAGTTTAAGCAGCTTTCCAGCTGTTAGAGATGGAAGGAAAATCTCAGGTGTGTGCAAAGGCAGAGGATGCAGCGGGGCAGGGAGTCTGGTAAGAGCCTAGAACAATAACTTGGAGAGGTGTGAACCACTCTGTTCATCTCTGAGGTATTTAATCATAGCCAGTGGTGATGGTTTAAATGTCAACTTTGCTAACTGTTTCATTCCTCATGCTGTAAAATTTACTGGGAGTGATATCTCACTTTGATGCCACAAGTGGGAGGCATTTGGGAGAGTGCCACTCCTCCTATTTTTCCACTGAGCATCAGCCAAGGCTAAGAAACTTAGTGGAGCTCAGGGGCACAGTAAAAGCCCACTGAAGAAGGTAAGGATGTGACTTCTCTGCTGCTTGGAGTGGATTTCTGGTTTACTGTGAACATCTGAGGTGACTTCTGCAAGTAGAGGATTTTTGGCACTGTGGCTTGGAAGAGGCTCCACTCTTCCTCATTCAAGTTCTTCCTTGAATATTGTGGAACAACAGCAGTTTCATTTAAAATGGTGCAGGATAAACCCTGAATGAGCCAGAGGACATCCTTGGGGTAAAGAAATTAATGGGTTGGGATGAGCTCTAAATGAGGGGGAAAAGGGGAAGGAATGGGGCTGGGGAAGGGGCTGGAGCCCCAGGAGAGGCTGAGGGAGCTGGGCAGGGGCTGGAGAATCCCTGAGGAGCTGGGCAGGGGCTGGAGAATCCCTGAGGAGCTGGGCAGGGGCTGGAGAATCCCTGAGGAGCTGGGCAGGGGCTCAGGCTGGAGCAGAGGAGGCTCAGGGGGCCCTTGTGGCTCTGCACAGCTCCTGGCAGGAGGGGACAGCCGGGGGGTCGGGCTGTGCTCCAGGGAACAGGGACAGGAGCAGAGGGAACGGCCCCAGGCTGGGCCAGGGCAGCTCAGGGTGGAAATTAGGGAAAACCTTCTCATGGAAAGGGTTGTAAAGCTTTGGAACAGGCTGCCCAGGGAGGTGTTGGAGTGCCCATCCCTGGGTGGGCTGAAGCTGGAGGACGTGGTTGGTGCTGCTGGTTGATGGTTGGATTTGAGGATCTTGGAGGTCTTCTCCAGCCCTAACAATTCCACAGTTCTGTGCTAAAACACCAGTGCCTGTGAAAAAATCCAGCAACAACTCCCACCTGTTCGTTACTGCTGAAGTGCCTTGTTCCCAAAACCTCCCAGGTGCTGCTTTAGCTCAGAGAGCACCTGGTTCCTCTGGGTGATGCTTGTTCAAATCCAGGATTTTGTGCTAACAATATTGGATTTCATACTGGTGAGCCAAGGGAGAGCCTGTTTGTGGTGCCTGTGTGGAGCAGTCACCAGAAGATCACTCTTACATAAATGTTCCTCTTTCAAAGAAAAACCTTTCATTTCCAAATGTCTTTTAACTTGTGGCACAAAGCTCTCACAAATCTCATTGAGTTTTCTGCCACTGGTTTTGGAAACAAAACATGCAGATGCCTGGGTAAGAGGGAGATGATGCTTGTTACTTCAAATTACTTCAAAATAACAGGAAAGTGTATTTTAAAAAATAAGAAAGAAAGGAAAAAAGAAATATTGCCTTCTCTGGTAGAAGTCTCTACAAATATCCAGGCATCAATCTTTATTTCAGCAGATTCAATGGATGTGGCAGGAAGAGTTATTATATAGCATAGTCCTCCTTTTATTAAAAATAAACTGGGCTAGGCTTTTTCATAGTTTCTTGTGGAGATGCTACAGATTGTTTATGCTGCATCAAGCTAAGAAAACTTTTTATTGGAAGTGGTGTTTCCTAAACATAAACAAAATAACTTTCTGCATGTTTTTAGAGCTCAGCCTGACACGTAGCACAGCTCAAAGATGTGGTTTCACATGGTTTTAGAAATGGTTTGTGGGCAAAGTTTTATTGTCAGGTCTGGCTGGTGAATTTAATTCTGCATGATTAGCAAAGCCCACGTTCCTCTCTCACTGAAGCTGAAGTGAATCTTGAGCAACTCCACTGTAATCAATACTAGACTTTAGCTGGGTTATTTTCCCTGACAGCACGGCTGCATTTCTATTATCTGTCAAAGGCAGCATTGCAGGGTTCAAATAGGAGTGGGTTTTGCAAGGCTTCAGTTGTGGTTTTCCCCTGAAATCTTGGCAGAGGAGCCTTTAAGGGCTCTGTGCAAAAAAAGAAAATAAAAGTGTGGATTTTTTGGTGGATGAGAAGCTGGACATGGGCTGGCTGTGTTCACTCAGAGCCCAGAGCCCCCCCTG
Organism: Fringilla coelebs; assembly: GCF_963513975.1. Taxonomy (NCBI): domain Eukaryota; kingdom Metazoa; phylum Chordata; class Aves; order Passeriformes; family Fringillidae; genus Fringilla; species Fringilla coelebs. Next base: position 35,740,449 of record NC_140066.1, read on the forward strand.
CCCTGGGCTGATCCCAGCAGGAAAGGGGAACTCTGTGCCCAGGTGAGCCCCACCTGCAGAGCCCAGCCCAGCAGGGACCTGGAGCTGCTGGAGAACCCAGAGACACCAAACGCTCAGGGGATGGAGCAGCTCTGCTGGGACACCTGGGGGGGCTCACCTGCCCAGGAGAAGGTTGGGGTGACCTCAGAGTGGCCTCACAGCACCTGAAGGGGCTCCAGGAGAGCTGCAGAGAGACTGGGGACAAGGATGGAGGGACAGCACACAGGGAATGGCTCCCAGTGCCAGAGGGCAGGGCTGGATGGGATGTTGGGAATTGGGAATTGTTCCCTGGCAGGGTGGGCAGCCCTGGCACAGGGTGCCCAGAGCAGCTGGGGCTGCCCCTGGATCCCTGGCAGTGCCCAGGGCCAGGCTGGACACTGGGGCTGGAGCAGCTGGGACAGGGGAAGGTGTCCCTGCCATGGCAGGGGTGGCACTGGGACAGGGGAAGGTGTCCCTGCCATGGCAGGGGTGGCACTGGGTGGGATTTGGGGTCCTTTCCCACCCAACCCATCCTGGGATTGCACAAACTCCTGCAGTGCTGGTTGCCCTCAAGCCCTGCACGTTGCTCCCATCACATGTGTGGTAGTCAAGGCTCTCCAGGCTGCTCTTCCAGACATCTGTCAGTAAAACTCTTGTGTGGTTCAGCTCTGTCCCTCCAGGAGAGCTGCAGGAGGGGTTCCTGTTACCCACATCCAGCTGTGTCTGTGCTCACACCCTTCTGTTTAATCCCAAAACACTTCTGTGCCTTTAAATTGTTCCCAGCATTATCTGTGCATCTAATTTTTTTTTTTTTTTGAGGACCACAGAAGTGAGGAAGGAAACCCAAGATGAAGAGTTGCAACATTCAAAACACCCACTAATTCTGAGACATAATAGAAACATAATCCATGTCATTATGCAGCCCATTTTCCCATCCTTATAGCAAGGATTTGCAATGGAAAAATGCTCCACTGCATTAATCTACCTCTGGCAGGGGAAGTGGAAAGGTTCCACTCCTGGCCTGAATTACTCCTGGCATTAGTGGGGACACTCCAGGCGCTGTGTCTGTGGCACAGCACAGGGCAGGGCCTCAGGAAAGGATTTGTTTTCTGGGAAATTTCTCGAGGAGATGATGCTGCATAGACAAATTCTCCCACCAGTCTTTGGTGGAATAATTTTTCACCACTATTAGAGCTCTGCATCTTCCACACTAGAAAGAAAGAGTCATATTTGTGGTATTTTCAAGTGGGTGTCTGCACAAGTTATATTATCTAATACAGTTTCTTGGGTTTTTTCTGTTTTCAAATACCAGCACTGTACAACATGATCACTGGGCTGTTCTAGCATGTCTTGGTTTAAGAGCCAACCCTGAGGGTTACAAACACAGCCCAGCTGAGCAGCAAAGTTTGGTGTTCTGCACCTGAAACTGGGCTTGTGCTGTTCAGACAGAGCACTGTGCATGTTAATGTGCAAGGTTGAAAACATCAGGTCAGTGCTGTGGGTCAGTGCCCAGCAGAAATCATGGGATGGGTTGGGTTGGAGGGACCCCAAATCCCATCAGTGCCACCCTGCCATGGCAGGGACACCTTCCCCTGTCCCAGCTGCTCCAGCCCCAGTGTCCAGCCTGGCCTTGGGCACTGCCAGGGATCCAGGGGCAGCCCCAGCTGCTCTGGGCACCCTGTGCCAGGGCTGCCCACCCTGCCAGGGAACAATTCCCAATTCCCAGTATCCCATCCAGCCCTGCCCTCTGGCACTGGGAGCCATTCCCTGTGTCCTGTCCCTCCATCCTTGTCCCCAGTCCCTCTCCAGCTCTCCTGGAGCCCCTCCAGGCCCTGCCAGGGGCTCTGAGCTCTCCCTGGAGCTGCTCCTCTCCAGGTGAGCCCCCCCAGGTGTCCCAGCCTGGCTCCAGAGGGGCTCCAGCTCTTGGAGCATCTCTGTGACCTCCTCTGGATTTGCAGCAGCAGCTCCAGGTCCTCGTGCTGAGGAGCCCAGAGCTGGACAGAGTTCTCCAGGAATTGAAGGAGAATTCTCCAGGACTCTCTCAAGGAGAGAGGGGGACAATCCCCCCGGCTGTTGGTGACCCTCCTTGTGATGTATCCTGGGATGCTCTTGGCTTTTTGGTGTTGGATGGCTGTTCCCAGCTGCAGCTGGAGTTGGCAGCAGCAGCTCCTGGCCCTCCCTGGCCACTTTGGCTCACACATTTCAGTGAAACCCAAAGGTCTCACCCTGCCAGTGCCTGTGCTAATTATGGCTGTTCTTAAAATGCCTCCCGTAATTCCTTCTATAAAAAGAATTTAAGGCTTGCTAGGACAAAGCCCAGTAAATCACCCTGGAGCTCAGAGCTGGGAGGGAATGTGTGTCCTTAACCCCCAGGTGCTGCTGCAGTGGCTCATCTCTGCAATTCCAGGGATTTCCAGGGAAATGGCAAATGCTCCTCAGCACCCCATGCTGGGAGAGAAAGAGTTAAATTCTAAAACCTTACCCTGTAACTGTAAATGCCATTTTTCTTTCTTCACAAATGTAACCTTTTAACATTTATTTTTAGCTTTTACATTAATATATGTAAAAATATTAAAAGCTCTTGTATATTACATTAAAAACTTATGTCAGCTGCCCTGCTTTTTCCTATTTATTAAAACTTTTCAAGCAGTGAAAACATTTTACTTGTTAATGAGGGGAAGAAGGAAAATTAATGACATAGAGCTCGGATCTTCCAAGATGTCTCCTTTTAACCATGCAAAACCAGCTCTTTTCCCACACTATGTAGTTTAATTTCTGTGTTAGGGTTCAGTAAGCAAATGCAAATAGATTTAATGATTTGCATCAGTAGATCACTTCTCAGTTTAATATCCTCTGATATTTTGGTCAAGGACTTTTTCTTTGGAAGGCTACTGCTGTTTTGTGGAGGAAAAATATTAATAATGGTGGCATTGTGAGGTTCAAGTAAAGCAGGGGAAATGTATAACTTATTCAAAAGCAGCATCTCCCATTATCTTCTCACTAAGATCATGCAGTGGAAAAAGTTATCAGGGAAAAGACACTTAAGGAATAATTGTGAAATGCAGATCATATTAAACATTTAGTGCTGCTTTCCATCCCACATCTCATTCTCATTTTCTGTCAGAGTGTTCAGAGGCTGATCAGATTGGCAGTGGTGAGAGGTGCCTCGCCCTGGGATGGGGAGCTTTCTCCTCCCCACCAGGAATAAACAGGAGCTGTTCCAGCAGCCCAGGCTTGGGATGGTTTCACTGGAGTCTGCAGTATTTGCCTTACTTAAATCCAACTTCCCAGAATTCCTTTAAATGTCTATTCATTAAATGAAACTGGTTCCAAGGATGGATCTCTTGTAGATCGACCCCACCAGCCCATCTTTGCTGGTTCTCACTGATTCTGGGTAAGAAATAAATTCCTGTTGGCTTTTGAGAAATTTAAACCTGTTTAGTGCACATAAATTCTTCAAGTGATAAATACTCATTATTGCCACATTGCTTATTGAAATGGGCACTTGCTGGTGATAAAAACCTTTTGATTGCTTCCCAATTTCTGAATAACTGTTGTGGTCAGCTGAGCAAGAGAGGTTTGGAGCATTTCTCAATTTGTTTGGTTAATTGTGACCTTTGAGAGGCTCATTGCTATCGGCTGCTGATATGTGTAAATTGTCACTCGCACTAACAGATTTTTACATCGGGTTTTATTTTTCTGTTATTATCATCATAATGTAGATTGAGACACGAAGTCAGAATTGTCTGCAGGCTGTGGCAGAGGACTTTCCTTCTGCCAGCTCAGAGCAAGAAATAATGAGATTAAGTTGGAAACTTTGTCCTTTAGGTTCCCAGTCAGTTGTTTTCCTGTCATTTGTTTTTGCTGTGCTTTATTGATGCCCGTCCCCCTGGCTTTGTCATGCCACAGTTGGGTTTTGCTTGTGCTCAGGTGATGATGATGAACAGCCTCTCAGAGTAGCCTGCTGCTGGCGATGCTCCATCAGTGTCACAGCCCGCCAGGGTGCAGGAGTTTATTGTTTCATAGGTGCTCCCGTGCAGCTGCTGCTTCCACATGTGCACACACGCAGAGATTTCATCGTGGAGAGGCTGGGCAGAGCTGCCAGGGTGGCTCCTGTGCTCAGCAATGGTGTCCATTGCTCCCTGGCAGAGTTTTAGCTGGGAAAATGCTGACTGCTTTCTACTCCAGCTAGAAAGCCTGTCCAGAATTTGAGGGAGAGCGTTCAAAAAGATGAGTTTATTTCCCCGTTCATGGACCCACACCAGTAAAGGTCTTGATGTGTTTCAGGACCAAGCTGGTATGCTGCCTACCTTAGGAAAATTTAGAATCTACAGGTTGTCCATCCAGATTGTTTATCTGGGCAATAAACTGATATTCCAAGTCTTTTATTTCAGGCATTGAAATCACTGAAAGGCCCTGGAAGTTCCCTTGAAACCAGATGCTCTTTTAGACATTCCTGCTCCAATAGGAAATGTCTGGATTGTTCCTAAGAGTGGGGTCAGGTTGAATCCCAGGTAGCTGCCCAGGAGAACAAGTCTCCCTGGAAGAGTTCCTGACTTGGGAACATCAAAGCATTCCTGGTGCTCCCTCAGAACACTCAGGGCCATGAGACCTCTGCATTTATTGGTGTGTGAAGCATCATGGAAGGACACCAGGGTTTGATGGTCACCAGAGCTCCTGGGGTGCAGGATGCTCTAGGAAACCATGGAATTCCCATCCCTGAAAGCGTTCCAGAACCATCTGGGTGTGGCACTCGAGGACATGGTTTAAAGGTGAACACAGTGCTGATGGTTGATGGTTGGACTTGATGTTCTTTAAGGTCTTTTCCAGCCTTAACAATTCTGTGGTTCTTTGATTTTATTAATATATAAAATACAACTGTACTGACCAAAAACTTTCAGCTGGATAACTGCACTAAATACCCTGGTGTGTAGATGGCTGGATAAGTGGACAAAGTAGGATGGAAAATATCTCCTGTTTTATTTTTTAAGCTCTTCAAGTTCAATGATCTGACTTGGGGGAGGAGTTGTGAAAAGTTTAAACGCTTTATGAAACTTGGCCATAAATATAAATCAGCTCCTATTAAGGCAATTTGAGCTGTAATACCTCAATAATTTGCAAGTAGTCATTCTTCACGCTCCTGAATGTTCTTCACCTCTGAGAAGAGTTTGTTCTAATTTTAAATGGACACCTGAAGAATATAGAAAATGTCTTTCTGTTTGTACCTCTGGAATTCCAAAGTCCACAATGACCAGATCATTTCACCATGGACTGTCTTGGTTCTCTCCACCTCTACCTGAATTCTTTGAAACAGCCTGGTTTTCTTTAATTTCTTCTGCTCATGGTGGCAGGGATGACAAACCAAGGTGGGTGCAGTTGTTTGTGGGGTTTTTATTGATTCCTTGAATATTTTGGGAGGTTTTTCTGCCTTTGCTGCTGTGGTTAAAGCAGATCCCAGTTTTCCTGTCAGTCATGGCTGGGATCACCTCTCAGCTCCTGTAGGTCAGAAGTTCTCTGCAGGCTGGGTAATATTGCTTGTGACTCTGAGCTTGTCCAGATGCTCCTCACTGATGCAGAAATCCTCTGGGCTTTGAGATTTATGTCCCAGTGTGGAACAGAGGATATCCTCAGGCTTGGGATAGCATGTCCCGCTTCCTGCCTGTTCTGGGAAATACGTCTTGGAATTCTTTCTCGTAGGACTTGCAGCAAAACAAAAGCAGACAGGAACAAGAAAAACCTTCCTGATAGGTGTGGTTGCCAGCGTGTGCAGGTAATTTGAAAATGAACAAGGAATCTGTTGTCTGAAGTGAAGATAAATCACAGTAAAAAGATGTCAAGTGGCCAAAAAAACAACCCCCAGGTATAACAAAGCTGAAGGAAAACAAAAATGCACATTCTTGATAACACTTTTTATTTGCTGATAGTGCCGTGTTCACATCTGGGATGATGTGACTGAGCTCCCCTCTGATGTGGATCTAGAATATTGAATTCTTTTACAGGCTAAGAAATTGCTTGTACAGTAAAATTTCACACTTTGAAAGCAGTGTCACCCAAACAGTCACTTTTAGGGATTTTTAGTGCTGAAGATTTGCTGCTTTTTTTGTTGTTGTTTGATATTTTGTAACTTGTGCAGGAGTGGCAATGAAGGGTGGCTTTGGGTTGGCTTTAGCATCTGGATCACTAATTGCTGAATTACATTATTTACTTGTTGATAGTTATTCCAAAAGCTTGCTGCATCTTAATTCTTAGTTTTGTGGACTCCTGAAAAGAACCATCAGAATGAGCCCTTATTTAGTAATTTATTACATATTAGCATTGCAGAAAGAATGAAATAAATCCTATTGATTCTCCCACTTCTTTGCGCTGCCTTTTTGCTTTGTCTGCATTCACATTGTAACTTTGTCTTCACTCCATCCATTTCTTTCAGGTCTATCACTTGTTATCAAAATTCCACAGTAATTAGGATGATTTGTGGCCAAGGGAACTCTAACTCACAGGACTGCAGGCTCTGGCAGAGTGGCCCTGACAGAATTGGAAAGTCTGCTTTGTTTTGGGCTGCAGAAGACACATCTGTGAACATTAATTGGGAAATACCTTTTTATTCACCCAGCACTTCTAAATTGGGAGTCTTGTTAAGGAATGCCTTCCCATCTCGAGTGAACATGATTCATTATTTCAGTACAATTTTCCTGCTTTTCAGAGGTGATTCTTTTCTCTGGCAACTTCTGAATGTTCAACCGTGATAAAGTTGGGAAATGTTGTTTGTTGTGCAGGGAAAACGCCCATCCTTCTCCTGGTGTGAAGGCACTTCTGGAGCCTGAAAGGAGAAGGAAATATTTTTTCTTTTGGAATAGGAGTAAAATTGATTCCAGAAAAAAAATAATATTTTTGGAGCAGTTTATTTTTCAAGCTGCAGATATTAACGTAATGCATGCCTGGAGGCCTCCAGTCATGGAGCAGCTTTCAGGTCTCCAGTAATGGAACAGTTAAATTATGCCACAGTTGACCTCACAAAAAACCCTGAGCTCTAAGGGGAGGTTGAAATCCATCCAATGTCCTTTAGCTTTGTTCTGGAAAACCTCCTTTAGGGTGAAGCCCTCTTTGGTTTGCAAGGGCTGAAGCAGCACAAACGCTGCTCTGTTTGCAAGATGCAATATTTAGCCATAATGCAGATGCCTTCCCTCGTAATGGATGTGAGTGCACCTCACATGAATGCCAATGAATGTGTAGAGAAAAATTAGGCTGCAATTTGCTGCTGTTAGTGAATGTTTTACAGCAGAATTGCTGCCAGTTGTGTGAGGTCTGAAGTGTTTGACATCAGCTCCAATGCTGCTGGAACGTGGATTTGGATCTTCATGTACCAAGAAAAAGTTCCTTTCTTTATTGTCTTAAAATACCTTCAAGGATAAGAAACTGCCTGGAGCTTGTGGCTTCAGGGTTTAGAATTGTTAGTGTGTAATGATGAGGGGACAGAGTTGATGGCAGGGTTTTAAAAAGGCATAAAAGTACAGCCAGTTGTGTTAATGAGTGGCCTTGCTGAAGATTTGGTTCATACACTTTTTTAGTGTTTTTCTCCTGTAACTAAACACATTCCAGTGTGTTTTATTTGAGCTGCTCTTGTTCAGGCATCTTAGAATCAGCATCCCAGGCTGATTTGTGTTGGAAAGGACCTTAAAGCTCATCCAGAGCCACCCTGCCATGGCAGGGACACCTCCCACTGTCCCAGGTGCTCCAGCCCCAGTGTCCAGCCTGGCCTTGGGCACTGCCAGAGATCCAGGGGCAGCCCCAGCTGCTCTGGGTACCCTGTGCCAGGGAAGGATTTCTTCCTAATCTCTAATCCCAGCCTCTCTCAGTTCAGAACTGAGTTGTGCTTGGAAGCCCCAGGCTTTGTGCCGAGGAGCAGCGAGTGGTGCAGGAGGGGCACAGGAGCCCTGGGAAATGCACAGGCAGCAGCAGCACATCTCCCTGGGCAGGTCAGGCTCCAGCAGCACTGCTGGGGTGCCTGCTGTCAGAGCTGTGTGGAACTTCCTTGGAGCAGTGTGAGCATCCCTGTCTGCCTCTGTCCCTGGAGCTGTGGCAGTAGTGACAGGCTGGAGCTGTCTGTGGTCAGCCTTCATCTCTTGTCTTCCTCAGGTGCTGGAGAGGACCTCGGGGTGACTGCAGGGCAGCTGAAACGATTTCCAGGAAGAGGGGAGTGGTGGGGCATTGCAGGGAGGGAGCAGTGACAGCAGTGATGTGTCCCTGTGAGCTGGAATCCAGCCCTGGCTCCGCTGGCCTGGGCTGGGCTGGGAGGGTGGCAGGTGGTGGCAGTCCTGGAGCAGAGGGGACACGCAGAGTCCTGTCCTGTCCCCTGCAGGGAGTGGCAGCTCACCTGAGCACTGCTGTGTGACACTGCTGTGGCATTCCTGCTGAGTTTGCTCACTCAGCATTCCTGTTGGGCATTCTGGGGTGGCAGGAAGGGAGCAGTTCATGTGTGACACCACAGGGTGCAAAACTCCACAAAGAAATGGGGCCTTTGTTCACCTGGGACAGCTCTCTGCTGGAGTGGGTACAAAACTAGGATTATTTCATCACCTTGATGCCTTCCCCAAAATCTTTGCGCTGGCACAGCACAGGGCTGGTTTTCCCAGCTGGAAGAGGTGATTTTTAGGACACGTGGCCATACTGGGAATGAGTCCCTGTAGCTCTCCAGCTGTGTGGCTAAAATGTCTCCTGAAAATGTCCCTGTCCTCCTGGAAGCTTCAAGCAGTGCAGCAGGATGAACACCCCCTCCGTGTACAGTAGGACCTGTTTTCTGAGTATTCTGAACTTTTCTCTCCATATTTACAGCTTTGTGCTTGAAAGAGGGTTGAATATTGACCTAATTTGTCTTTTGAAAGGACACAGAGTTTTACTGGAATACTTATGCTATTGGAGTAGACAAATGCAGGTACTATTCCTTTGGTAGCTGCTGCAGAAGGTTGATGTGCTCTAAGATTTACTGTGCATCACCTTAGCCATCATTCCCATAAGTATTAATTTTAACTCCACTAATAAGAAACTGAACAAAAGTGGAATTATGAGTTCAGTAGTATTCTATGAAAGGTCAGTTGTTAAAAAGGCAGAGTCTGACATTCTGTGAAAAAGGTGCCTTCATTAATCATCCTGATAGGATAGCATAGGATATTCTTGACCAATACCCACCATCCTGGCTCTGCAGTGTGCTGAATTCCATGTAGAAAAACAAGGATTAGCTGAAGAAATGCACAGTGACCATTTTTTACTAGTGTAACGTTACTATTTCTTTATTCAAAGAATAGAAAAATTAATGGAGACGCTTTTATTAGGCAGACTGTCACAATTTTAAAAGTTTGTTAATTTTATAGAATCATACATTGTTATGGGAGTAATATTTAAATACACAATCCGTAAGAATATAAATGCAGTAATACCAAACACCAATATTAATGTAATTTATAAAGTATTTATGACCTCTTAGAAGAATTTTCTTATTATGTTGTTTAAATATGCAGTTTTGCTTCACAATAATTCATCTCTGTAAATCCTGAACGATCACTCCTCTATAAACCCAGCAGTTTTAATTGCCAAGTGAAATGTTTTCCTGGGTGAAATTATTATATTGAATTGTTTGTGTGTTTTTCCTTGTCCACCCCAGTGATGGCAATTTGAAAGTTAATACAAATTATATAAATTATTAAGCACAGGCCTAGTGGAACATTAATCAGGAGAACATCTTTATTGTGACCATTCCTGACAGATTATGTTCACCATGATGCCCATTAATGCACTGCATTGTGAGAGCCCATGTCCATTACAGAATCCCCTTTGTTACCAGTGTCAGGTCTAATTCAGGGCAGCAAATCTCAGGCCAGGTTGAATATCTTTTGGATATTTGATGGAAAAATGCTGTTTTGGAAGCGAGGGGCCTCACCTGTTTAATTCTCTCCGAGTTGTTAGCCTGTGTAGCAGACACTGTAAAATGCAAAGTCTGCAGTAGTCTTTTTCCCTTTAATGTCATAATTTTGCATAATAGCTGTTTGTGCTACATTGACTAAGTCCATGGATTGCTTAACATAAGTGATTACATTTTCCTTTGATTATAAACTCCCTCCATTAGAACTACTGTACAAAAACTTGTAAATGATTTGTTGTTCAAGCTTTCTACTTCATTAGCTCCAACCCACACTCTACAAGAGTCGTTGTCTAAGAGTTACTAATATTTGTAATGAGCTGTATAATATGGGCCCTTTTACTAAATTTAAAAACAGATGGTATCTGTTAACAACAGTTTATCATGCGAATTGAACCCTGGCAGAAATTCCTCTCCGTGCTTGCGTTGCTGTAGGCCAAATCCTGATGTCCTGGTTGGGCTTTAGATGAAATAGCAAGAAGGAATAATTGTTGGTTTTGACACTTGTGACAGATGCAAACTAACCATGGTCAGAAGTCCCTGAGAAGTCCAAACTCCAGGTTTTTCCCTCAGGTGAAAGATTTAAGTTTCCTTTCATGCCTTTAACATGTGTGTCATGGTGAGGGAAGTCTTGGGACTCTTAATGTAAGAATCAGCAAGGTGCAAATTTATTGATAAGCACCAAACATTTATACACAACATGCAATAAGCTCATGCTTATTCTGTAAGCTAAACAATCTATTGGTTATACTACAATATCAGCTCTTCCTCATTCTTGAGAACTTACATTTCTATTTCTCACGTCTCATCCTCATTACTATTATTGTACTACTGCTGTGCTCAAGGACACTGTGTTGTTTCAGGTGCAGAAACTCAGATTAGCTGGGTTTGGTACTTTCCCAGTCCTTCCTTGGTCAGCTAACAAAAGTATGTCAGAGTGGCCTCTACCCTGTAACCATTCCTCCACACATGTGCTTTAAGATTTACTTTCAAAATTTTCAATTTTTGCACATCCTGGAAGGTTTTAGAGCTCTGTATCTGTAATTTCTCTCATTTGAGCCACTGAGCTGCTGTGAAGGAGAATTTCCCTTTTGTGAGGACTTGAATGTATTGATCTCAACAAGTGGAAAGATCAGAGGATAAAATGCACACATTTTTCTGCAAACTTTGAAAACGAGAGGAAAATTGGCTCACATTACACCAGCAGTTCTGAAATTACACCATCAAAAGAATGCTCTTGCATGGTGTGTTTGTTGCTAATCCTGCATGGAGGAAGACTTCAAAATTGAAGTAGAGGGAGGAGTCTGCTTGTACATATATTCTTGTAATGCCAGTTTTCACCCTCAAACACTAAAAAATTATGATCTATTTTTTAATGTGAGGCATTCTGAGTGTTTCACCTTCTGTTTTGGAAGAGTAAAGGGCCAGTCTTGTCTTTGTGTGCTGGAATTAATGCTAAGAAATGGCAAAATCTGATCCCTTGGCCTGAGTGTACTGCAGTTTCTGTTGGTGAACAGTAATTCCCAGGAAGATCTTGCTTTTCCCACTGCCCATCCCACCCATGTAGGAAAAGGCATTTTGCCTGATCAGCCCCTGTCCTGCATTCCCACCCTTTTTCCTCTGGAAGGGCAGGGAAGGATGTTGAGATATGGCAGGAGCCAGGGAAAATAGAAGGTACCCTTTAATTTTGCCCAAGGAAATGCTGGATATTCCCAGCCAGGAGAGCCCATTAAAGCCAGGACTGTTCCCATGTGGAGAGGAGCATGGCAGATGAGCAGAGGAGGATTTTTGTAGACCAAGCCTAGTGTAGGTTGGAAGTGATCCCAGGGAAGATGCTCTGAAGAGAGGAATCAGATTATCAATTTATACTTGAGCTGATCTTTCTATTATAGCAGAATCTCAGGTGAATAACCATCCAAGTTGGGCACTTGTCATTAAATAGCACAAAAATCAGCTTGTAATAAATTCTGTACACACAATTCCAGGACAAAGGAATTTATTTGGTGGCAGACTGTTGGTCCACATGTGCTAAAATAAACACCTGTTGAGGCACAGGCTTTCCTTGGGGAATGATTTAAACCTACAGCCTTAAGACTGGCTTAGGTAAACCTGAGGCTCACAATGGCTTGAGCTCATTACTAAATTATGGTTATTTAGTGACTTGCTTAATAATTTGTGGTCCAGATCGGTTGTCAAGCTCACAGTGCACCTGAAAAGGTGCCACACTCTGCAGAGGAGGTGGGAACTCCTCAACTCCTTCATTTAATGTGCTTTGTTGAGCTCAAGGGATGGCTACTCTGACCCTTGGAATGTCCTTCTTCTGTCTCATCCCCCTCCACCTGTGATTCGTCTCAGCTTTTTTGGTTTATGGTGTTTTTTAGTCCTTTTTGGTTGGCTTATGTTTCCTTCCTGCCCTTCTGGAGAAGGGCTGAGGTGGGCATGGCTGGTTTATTCCCATCACCCACAAATCAGAAGGTTTGAGACCCTTGGAGGAGGGATGAGGCATCTAAAACAGTGTTAGTGAAATTAAATGGTTAATTTTGGACCTGCATGAACAGCTAGGGCAGTCTCTGCCTGTGGGCACTGTCCTTTGGGAGATATTTTGCATCTCCCTGTGTTCCCCTCGCCCTTTTTGCTGAAATAAATACAAAATAGGTGCTGTGGTGGGTGCTGTGCTCCTCCTGTGCCCCCCAAAAGTGGAGGAGCATCTCTGCTGTGAAAAGGGGGCCAGGCCCAAGCTCCCTGCTGTAAAAGCAGGGAAGCAGGCGAGCCTATTCCGTGAATAAAAATGGGAAATGCATTGAAGTCGAGATACAGTATCTTTGTAGTAATAAAAGCAGTAGTACAGATTTACTGGGGAAGGAGTTTTAACTGTAATACTGTGGAATAGTGGGTTATTTTGTGTTCAAGAGCTACATTTATCACAAAAATGATGATATACAAATCACTTCCATATCACAAAATGTTCTTGGTCAAAATTGGCTTGAGGCAAGTGATATCTTCGAGTAAACAGTATATGAAGACCATATCTTAAAATGATAGATCACCTAATTTTGTTCTGACAGAGGTTTTTGCTGCAACAAACATCTGTCACTGAAATACCAATTCAGAGATATGGAAGCCAAATTGTGGAGGTTTTCCAGTATTTGTCGCTCCTAACTTAAGAACGCCACTGTTAGTCCTGCAGATATTTGGAGATAGGAGGCAGCTTGTGGGTTTAACACCTTCAAGTATTTAGTTAAGTGTTTTAAGAGGTGGAAGGGTCTTTAAATGCAGATTAGCAACTTGGGAAGGGCTTTAGACCTGTGGGAGAGAGGGGAGTCTCTTAATGCAAAGGGTTTGAGTCCCAAACACATCTGACCTGCCCTTTGAAACCAAATTTCTGACCTTGCTCTACACCTGAATGTAAAATAATCATCAGAAATTGAAATTTTGTCTCGAGCATTTAGAGAGGTGAATAAATTTTGTTTGGAGGAGAGATGTGAGGGATTTTAATGCAGTAAAAATGTAAATATCTATTGAAGTACTTCTGTTTCAGTGGAAGCTATTTGTTTGTGTCTAGTTAGCAGCTAAAAAAACTAAACAAAAATTTCAAATCACTGCTGAAATGAGTTTTTAAGTCTACTTTGTGTTGACTTGTGGTGGGAAAATGAAATTTGGCTCCAAACTGTCACCATTCTGTGATATTTTGCAGACAGGATGAAATGGCAAATACCAGGTCCTCGGAGGAGGAAAGCACTTACTGGTCATGTCAGAAATCCTTCCAAGTTTGTTATTATTATTATACATCCCTTATTTTAGCCTAATTGCTTTCAACCCCATTGATGTTCCTTTAACTCTCCGTTAACAAGAACGTCCCTACCTCTGCAATCACCTGGGTCTCATTTAAATACATATAAATACAATATGAATATGCAAATACATCATTTTGGTATCTTTTTTTTAGTTTTTTAGACCTTTTCAATGGTGCTGTGATCAGATCCAAAGTCCAAAGGATCTGTAAAAGCTTTGTTTGTTCCTCAAATACACATTTTAAGTTATTTAAATTTCCCAAAGTAAAGCTGTGTTTAAGTCACATTTATCTGGGTTACCTTCATGTGGAAGATGGAAGCCAAATTTGAGTTTGGTAAACTATAGATAATAAACAAGGTAGACCCTGAATTGGGGTTTTTTTCTGTGTTATCAGTCTTTATAATTACTTCATGGTTTTGTTGCATGATTTTATATGCACACTTCATGTGCTCATTTTCAGGAGCTCACTAATCTAAATGAATAAAACAATAATAATAAAAGTTGATAAAATGGTAGTTACTACTCTATGAATTCAAGCTGTTGTAAGAAATACTGCAAGTTTGGGGATGTTAATACTCAAACTACTGGGTTTCACAAGAGCTTGTCCAAAAATTAATGAATTCTCTTGGAATTACTCATCTCAAGCACATTCTGAGATCAGTTAGCGCAGTACAGGAATTAAAAGTGCTGCACGTTCTCCTTCAAGAGTATGAAAATATTAATCCATTCTCCACCAAAAAAAAAACTAAAATTAAGGAATGAACAAACAATAACTTTTATTTATTTATTCCTGTATCTTTCTGATCAACCCTGTCTGCTTAATCAACGTTGCTGACTGCATTAATTCAAGTTATTGTGTCAGGACTGGTTTGATTTGGCCCAAAATCTGAGGAGCTCTTTGCTGGGCAGTGTGGAGGCAGATCATTCTGTCAAATTCCATGAGGTGCCAGAGGAAGGGGATGAGCTCCAGCCTGTGTGGGAAGGATAATTCCTGTTTCCATGGGAGCTGGGGGTGGATCCTGAGCAGGCAGCCCTGGGGGGAATGGGGATGGGGATGGGATGGGGATGGGATGGGAATGGGAATGGGAATGGGAATGGGAATGGGAATGGGAATGGGGATGGGGATGGGATGGGAATGGGAATGGGAATGGGAATGGGAATGGGAATGGGAATGGGGATGGGGATGGGATGGGGATGGGAATGGGAATGGGATGGGATGGGAATGGGAATGGGGATGGGGATGGGATGGGAATGGGAATGGGAATGGGAATGGGAATGGGAATGGGAATGGGAATGGGGATGGATGGGGATGGGGATGGGGATGGGGATGGGAACAGGAATGGGGACGGGAACGGGAATGGGGATGGAATGGGGACGGGAATGGGAATGGGAATGGGAATGGGAATGGTCATGTTTTCCTCCTGCTACCCTGTGGAAAACATGGATGGTGTCACACGAGCAGCTCCTGGTGAAGAACCAGCGATGCCGAGCGCGCGTTGTGCCGTGGGCTGAGGGGAAGGGAGGAAGGGGTTAAAGAATTCATAAAAAATGAAGGATCCTAATATTAAAGTGGGGGGAAAATGTGGGTGAATGACATATTTTTTACACACCTCAACTGTCAACATTTCTAATCAAATCATCCAGCCTTCTTGCTTCTTAAATGATACAAGCAATATTTCCTGTAATAAACACCCCTAAGTCTAATGAGAGGCCCTAAGGCAACTTCAAATGTATGAATTCATTATAATTGAACAACATAATCTGCAGGGCAAAGATTCCTGCTACCCAGTCTTTTAACTTCGCACGGCTTGGGTGTTCTATGAAAAATGTTCTACATTTTGTTTACAATGTATTGCTGCTATTTGAAGTATTGTATGTTCCTGTAGTACATAAGATGGGGACGCATAATGGAGGAAAAATCAAGGAGGCAATCTTTCATTTTGTTCTGGTATGAAAAATTCAAAAGACTGAAAACTCACCCAGAGAAATTTTGCAAGCATATTATTTTCCGATGTTTCGATCAATTTGTCTGTCAACCATGCTGAGAGGTGGAAGGGGCCAGCAAAAGCAATTTAGCTTGTGAGGTCCAAAATAGAAATGTTTTAGGAAACCTTGTCACACATTATTTTTTTATATGAGAACCGCTGTGTTTTTTATTTGCTAGTCATATTATGAAGAGAAATTGGTATCAATCATCTAAATCACCTATGAATATCTGATATAACTGTTACTTTTGTGCATATAAATAAGGCGAAAAAAATATTTAAATGAAGCTTTTAAAGCATAGCAAAACCTTTGGGCAGACAACAGGCTCCCCACTCAGGTTTTCCCATCTAAAAAATATCCTGTGCATTTTAATTGATTGTACCCAAGTGACATCATAGTGAATCATCTTGCATATGAACATATTGACCTCTCTCTGCCTTTAATTAAGCTCTGATTGCTGCACGATAAGTTTGCTGTGGATTGATAGGTGTGCCAGCCCATGTTCAAACTCGATGCTCTGCATGTGTACGGGGCTGGGGAAGGAGCATATGTGCAGGAGGGAGATTAATTCCCTCATTTGGGGCTTCCTATTTGTTTATATGATAAATACGGCTCCTGTCACTCGTGAAATCTTGTCAGTGCAGCTGAAAACTGCAAGTTTAGTAGAAAACAGCAGGTTTGGTTCAGTCTCTTGCCCACTGAACTTTACTAGCACTGAAATGTGGTGGTTTTGGAGTGATGGAGAAAGTTCACCTGGTGTCACCTGGGGGACTGGAAGGTTGGGAGAGGGAGGTTGAACTCGAGCTGAAAGCAGGATGTTGATAAGGCAAAGAGTGGGTGGTTTGGGTGCCCTTATTTCAGAAGTGACACTTTTGAGCAAATGCAGGGACAGGCAGCGGTGGAGTTGGTTGTTGAGGGCGTTGAGTTGGCCAGGAGGAGAGAGAATGGGAATAAAACAGGTGATGGAGTACTGAGTAAGAGAGAGGTTTTGGAGGAAGCAGCAGAGATGTATTTGAGGGTTGAAAGGATAATCAGAGTGGTGAAGAAATGGGGCTTTGTCAATATTTGAAATGTATGAACAAATGTAATATAAAATTTTGGTAGGGCAAGTAGGATGGTAGATGAAACTTGAGCACTGGGAGTGTGATGGGCTTGGGTTCATCCAGACTCAGCAGTGTCAAGGATGACGTTTTTTTAGGAGAAAGATTGTTTCTAAAGGAAAGCTTCTAATCAGAGGAAGCAACAGGAGATACCTGAAGAGCAGAAAAGAAAAGGGAGAACAGGAAAAACAACAGAGACACGTGGTGTGATTTTTGGTGTTGTCCTGAACAGGGCCAGGAGTCAGACTTGATCATGCTGTGGATCCCTTCCAACTCAGGATATTCTGTGGTTTGTTTCTAGTGTTCTGTGAGCAACAAGCCATGAGTCAGGACTGTCTCTGGACCAGTTGGGTCGGCGGTGTCCCTCCCAGAGCAGAGTCCCATTATCCTGTTCCTAACAGGAGACACGGTGACAATTGTGTCTGTTGCTTGCTGACACCCTCTGGCACTCAGGGCTGGTGGTGACACTCTGAACGTGCTCCTTAATGGCTGAGCTTTTCCAGTTGTTTTGTGTCTGGAATCATCTCATCCTGGTTGTTTATAGCCCTTGATGTCTCAATCTCTGTAGCCTTCTGATGTTTATATCCTTTGTCATTTTTCGCTGCCTCTGGAGGAGCCCCCGAATGTGGCTGGCTCTCAGGATCGTGTGGTGGAGATTGCTGAGAAACCACCCAATTATTGCTGTTGCCTTGTGATCAGAGGCTCGTGCTGTTAGGGATGAAGACAGCCCACCTCCTCTGTTGTGCACTTTAGCCTGGGCTTTGATTTTCCCAAGGGCAGGCTTGCTGCAGCTCCCTTTGAGAGGCTGTGCCGTGGCTTGGCAGATCCCTGTCACCCCGCAGCCTCTCCCGGAGTGTCAGGCTGTCATTCCAGGCTCCCTTATATTTACTTACCTAATTCATGCTCCTTGATCATTGGAGATTGTACATTTTGAAGGATATAAACTGTGTAATTAGCACTTTTACCTCCTGTTGTTTAACATTATGTGCTGCACGTAGTGTCATGTGAAGCCTGTATGTTTATTTAATTTTCTCTTAGATCAGCTCTCGCAGCTTTGATAATCTTTGCTCTACGAGTTGAAACTTTACAGAGTAAATGGATCACTCTAAAACCAAAGTCCCATGCAAGTGGTGGAGAAAGATGTACAGTACGAGCCAAACAGGATGGTCTTTTGGGTTGGGAAAGATTAAATTCAAGATGATTTCTTAGGGAGGGCTGTGTAGTTATTTGTAGTTTGTGTCAGGGATGGGGATTTACAGCTGTTGTGATAAATTTATATTCTTCAAAATAGATAGGCTGTATTTTCCCTATTCCCAACACACAGATGTGAGCGTTGCAGTGGGAAACAGAAATTTTAGTGCTTTTAATATTCTTTGTATTGTGCTTTAGAACAGTTTTGCTTTTTAGTAGAAACATTCCTCTAACAAATCAATACATTTATCTGTAGAACTTCGGTTTTGTAAAACTTTATTTTTCTTTCCTTTATTTGTTTTGTTAATGTTTATACTTGTGGTATTAGAAATCTCAGCATCCTGGAATTTCAGAGGTTGCAAATGGTCCCTCAGTTTCTAATAATTTAAGCACCACTTAAAACACCTTTAGGTTTTCCTACCCATATGTTAAAGCTGCTGTTGAATCTTGAGAAAGCCCTTGACCAGATTCCTTTTGGGCTCAAACTTCTGTTTTGTAAACTTCACTGGTTTTCCTTCATGGGCAAAAATTTGGTTGGGATAAAGCCTTGGTGGAAAAGTCTTTTTTTAAAGAAAAACAAATAACCCTGTGAACTTAAAGTGTCCAAGGCCAGGTTGGACAGGGCTTGGAGCCACCTGGGATAGTGGAAGGTGTCCCTACCATGGCAGGGGTGGGATGGGATGAGCTTTAAGGTCCATTCCAACCCAAACCAGTCTGGGCTTCTATAAACATCTCACAGAGCTACAGAAATGCTTTCAGAACTACATAGTTAATAAAATTTATTTGGTTAACCTTGGGCTCTAGGAACATGACGGATGTTTGGGTGGAAATGCAAAGCCAATAAATCGAAGGCAGGGGTTTGATCTTCACCTGTGTTCTTGTTGCCTTGTGCTCAAAGGCAGATGTGTGGAAGAGCAGCTTCAGCAGTGAGGCAGAGATGCGTTTGGTTGGCTCCAGATGTTGAAATCGTTGTGTTCAGGGTGGAACTGCTCAAGGACCTGATTTATCCTTGGCTCAGTTTCCTGCACATTGTATTACCAAGTTCTGGTTCTGCTCTAGCAGGAGCTCTTTGACCTTTAGCAAAGAAGTCTTATCTCCTTTCTCATGGCATTCCATGAATATGAAGAGCTAAAATATCAAATGTTTGACAGTTTTTAATTGGAGGAAAACAAAATTGTGCCTTTCTGTCTCCACCGTCTGGCAGGAACAGGAAGTTTTCTGCTGGCCATTGCAAGAGGAGAGCTCCATGGAGCTCAAATTTCCGTTTTCCGTGCATGATTTTTTTTTTCCTTAGATTTTGTTTTGTTTTTACAAAATATTGGTTTATTGAGAGATGTGTTACCCTCAATTGACATATTGACATTTCCAGGAACTGTGGTTATTGTTTTGAGAAATACAATCCTACACTGACAGATTCCTATCATTATTTGGAACCGTTGCTGAGGGTTAGTGAGACAAGTCTCATAAATAATGAAAGTGAATCATATTGGGGAGAACAGCAGCGAGGAGCAGCACAGGGGAGTGCTGACACCAGGTAATTTTTGCTCACCGTGACATCACGCAGCGCTCGTGTCACACGCCGTGGTGGGGACAAGGACTCGCAGGGCTGGGTAATTAACTCGTGCCACTAACTACCTGCCCGAGTCATTAACAGCACAGGGGATAACTGGGCTCACTCTCCTCTCCTCCCAGTCCCCCCCAGAGCACCAGACACAAATGCACAAGTGCAAGAGATGCACTGGAAGCTGGAATATTTCTCCCCTAACTTAAATTCTCTCATCCCGTGGTTTCCCTGACTTTATTATTTGACAGCTGGGAAGAAGTTTCACACTGGACTGCATCTGATTTGCAGTTTTACAGGGAGCAATTGGCAGCCAAGGTAAAAAAAAGGAGAAACAGGGTTGGTTCTGAGGAGTTACACAAGGCAGAGGCTCATCAGCCGAACCGGGGCTTGACCTGGATTTGGGACGTGTTTCTCAAGTTAGCAGAGAGCTCTAATTAACCTCCTGTTAGAATCAGGGAAATCATTTCATTTATTCTGAGGTAACAAATTTCTCCCTGCTGTTATTTCTGGAAGCAGGTAAGTTTAATATCAAATGCCCTTTGCGTGCCAGAGATGTGTTTCCATTATTATTTCACCTTATTCCTGCAACACTGATGCCCCTGTATGTGCTGTGAAAATGCCAGGCTTGAAGAGAGTCTAACATACATTGCCATAATTATTTTAATGAGAGAGAATGGAGGAGACGCTTCTCTGCCATCTGTCAACAGACAGCAGTCATGGCTCAGGCTGGACTTTATTCCCTCACAAATTGTTCTTCAGTTCTGAATACTGAATTCTCTATTACTTCTTCTAGGTCAACAGCATTTATAATCTTCCCTGGTTCTCTGTGAAGTCTACAAATTATGACTCCAAAGCTGCTCATTAATTTTGTGGTGTGCAGCTGAAGCTCCCAGCGTGTTACCTGCTGCTCCCTGCGCTCACCTGCCTCCCCAGCATCACACACACTCCGAGGGGACCAATGGGTGGCACAAGCACCTGGGACATTTCCTAACGTGGAAATCCCATCAGCAGTAAATGCTCTAGGAAATGGGGAGGGTGCTTTAATTTATTTAATTCGTTTCTCACAGGGCTCTTACATTTAAGAAAGAAAAGCCCTTCTAATGCAGTTTTCCAGCAGGTGGTTGGAAAACCTGAGGGAAAGGAGGATTGGCAGTTTTTATATTTTTCCATACAATTATTCTCTGGACTGTTTCTACTGTTACTTTAGTGGCAAGGAATCTGTTTCTTACAGGGTTAGTGAAAGTCAACAGTTTTCTCCACCCACAGAGCAGCTGCCTCATGCTGCTGTGGTGGTGCCAATGTGAGATTCCATCACAGCCACTTGGTTTTTTTAAATGTGATTTATAAATAGCCAAAATTAGGACTTTGGAGTAACATTTGATGGCTTTGGCCGTGGTTTTGGTTGGCCTTTATTTACATTATCTTCAATATTTGCCTCTCATTAATCTCCTCCACTTAATACATAGAAATGGCCTTGACCTGAGCTGTGCTTTAGGTCTGTTCCAAATAATTACTTCTCTTTTTTTAATTTCTCCTCCTTCACTTCACTATATGGACCCGGCTATAGGTAAACTGAGAATTTATCATGAAAAGCCCAAACCTCCAAAATATGTTAAGGAATACAACCATTCCCATCTCTATCTTCTATCCTTTACATCAGAGAATTGAGTGGCAGAAATATTACATTAAAAATATCACAGCCTTCCTTAAATATTTTTGAAGACATTATTTCATATATTTTTTGTACCCCTGTTCCTGTTTGGAATGAGGCCATGATGCTTAAAGTGAACTTGATTTGCATTGGAAGACTTGGTGGTATTGATACATCTCAAAATTCCCACCCAGCCTAAGACCAATTAATATTTCTTTGTAACTTCAGTTTACTGGGTGTAGAATAAAAAATAATATAGAAGAACCAGTGCAGTCTTACTGGTTTGTTGGGGTTTTTTTGCTAAATCTACAAGTTTTGCAAAGTAAAACTGGAGCTGTAATACTATGAAAAAAGAATTATAGAATCCCAGACTGGGTTGTGTTGGAAGGGACGTTAAAACTCATCTTGTTCCAACCCCCTGCCATGAGCAGAGACTAGACTCTTCTACTAGAGGTTAAAATTAAAAGTTTTTAAATCAAAATTTTTTTTGAAGCATACATACAAATCAGTTTTCAAACTGTTTAGTTTTACATTTGCCTTATTTAACCACAGTTAAAGACAAAACTAAAATAGAAATTTATTATAAATCCAGATTAGCATGAGCTGCCTTGAGCAATCCTGTTGTGTTTCACTGCAGTTTGAAAACCGGGCAATAGTGACACCGGTTTGGTTTATTTTTTTTTTAACTCTCTGCTTCTGAACTGTGAATCTTTTTCTCCCTTGCCCTGCTCAGGCACTACAAATCAGCCTTCCCATAGACTGTGTGATATTAATCTCCGTGGGGCGGACACCTCAATGCAGGTGCTATAGCTCTTCCCCTCCTCCAGTTATTTCAGGTTTTAATCTCACTTCCTTTGATTTATTTACTTATGTCATGTGGAATGTGTCTGGCTTCTTGCCCTCTCCCTGCTTCCCCTCTTGTACACACCGGGTGCCTCCTCGCCGTTCCATTGTTGTGCGCGGCTCTGGCTGCTGCTCCTCGGGACGCGCTTGTTTGCCGTCGTGTTCTGCCGTGATGAATTTCCTGCAGTTTGCTCGCTCTTGTTTAACTTTCTGTCGGATTATTACACAAATTGCTTCTGGTGTTTGCTTCGCTTGAAACCTATGAATCAAAATAACGGGGCTTGTGGTGCAGGGGAATCCAGGCTCTGCTGCGGCAGGGCTGGTTTGGGTGGCTGTCCCTCATCGCAGCATCCTCTGGCTGCACGCGCGCCCTGCCTCCTGCAGCGGGCTCCTGGCAACCTGGGGCACTCTGGAAATAAAAGATCTCCATGGAGGAAAGGGCAAAAGGAGGCTTAACAAGACAAATTCATGGGGTTTGTCACTAAACAGCAAAATTGATGGTATTTTGGCAGAGTGGAGGTGTTTGTGCAGGTATTGGTGTGTGCGATGGCGTCGGGTGCAAAGTCACCCCTGAGCTGTTTACAGGGGCCTTGGAGGGATGGGACAGGAGGGAATGGCTCCCACTGCCAGAGGGCAGGGCTGGGTGGGATGTTGGGAACTGGGAATTGTTCCCTGGCAGGGTGGGCAGCCCTGGCACAGGGTGCCCAGAGCAGCTGGGGCTGCCCCTGCATCCCTGGCAGTGCCCAAGGCCAGGCTGGACACTGGGGCTGGAGCAGCTGGGACAGGGGAAGGTGTCCCTGCCATGGCAGGGGTGGCACTGGGTGGGATTTAAGGTCCCTTCCATCCCAAATAATTTCAGGATTTTCTGAATTCAACCCTGTGAATTCTCCACTGTCCCAGGTTGCCCCAAATCCCATCCATCCTGGACTTGCACACACAAGAGCCACTCCAGCCCCAGAGCAGGGACTGACCATCCACCTCCACCTGCTGGAGGTCTGACTGCCTGGGAGAGCAGTGGTTTAATTTGGGGGATATCACTGAAACACAGGAGGTTTAGCTAATTGCCTAATAATTGTGTATCTCTTTTAAATAGCAATCTAGGAAGGTATTTCACATCATTTTTCCATGCTGTGACTCTTTTGGTGACTCCATGGGATTTTTATTTCTCTAACCCATCCAAACATCTCCGCCGCAGTGACCTCAGTTGAATTTCTTGATTCTTCCTTGCAGAGGAAACAAGATCTCTGTTTATCATCTGGTCAAATGCCTATGTCATTATTCAAGTTGCACATCTGAGTTCAGAGTTAACATCAGAGTTTTGACAGTATGGATGATTCAATATGAGGTTGTTTTTCTAAAATAAAAGCAAAGTTTGCTGTTTTTAATGGAGAAAAAAGAGAAAACATAGGAAACTTCAGGATAATTCGATTATTTAAGTTAAGGTTGGGGGTCTTGTTAGAGGTAGAGTCTAAGTTCATTTTGATCTGGGGTTAAGGGAGGTGGAAATCTCACCATGTGCATCTCCCTGGTTAGTCTGTGTTTGGGGTCTTCCTGACTTCATGGCAGACAGATCCAGAGGAACAGAACTCAATAGTTTCCCTTTGCAATGTGTAGTTTAATATTTCAGTGAATACAGGTGGCTGCTGTGATTACTTTTTCATTAGTATTTGGTCCCTTTTCCTGCTCCACGCTCCGCTCCCATAAAGTTTGCTATTGAAGCAATGTTTTTTCCCCAGATTCATTGAATGGGTTTAAAGTGTAACACCCAACTGTTAAAATTATTGCATCTTTTCCTTCAACACCTTGTCAAATAAAATGTCTCATTACCATGCAAATAGAAATTCTTGCTGTTGCCAGGCAGGCAAAGTGTTTGGGTGCAGATTACAAGTTGCTGAACCCTGGTGTTGCTCCAGCACGTCAGGAACAGACACAACTTCCACCCCAGCAGCCATTGATGGGCTGGGAGTGAGGGGGAAATGTCAGGCTGGGGGCTCAGACTGGAACAGCTCAATCCACCCTGCAGCTCAGCAGGGAGGGCTGGGATGGCAGAGCCGAGGGGCAGCTGATAACGTTGGGATGTGTGATAAGGAGGTGCCCCATGAACCCTGCCCTGCCCAGAGCGGGCTCACAGCAAGGCTGGAGAGGGACATCCCACTGGCCATGGGTGCTGGGACAGGGGAATGGCCTGAGGGTGGAGAAGTGTGGGTTTGGATGGGATATGGGAATTGGGAATTGTTCCCTGGCAGGGTGGGCAGCCCTGGCACAGGGTGCCCAGAGCAGCTGGGGCTGCCCCTGGATCCCTGGCAGTGCCCAAGGCCAGGCTGGACACTGGGGCTGGAGCAGCTGGGGCAGGGGAAGGTGTCCCTGCCATGGCAGGGTGGCACTGGGTGGATTTGAAGGTCTTTTCCAGCCCTCACCAGTCTGGGATTTTATCATTTATGAACAGGAATTAAATTCTATTCAAGACACCAACTGTGTCCTGCAGGGACACATCCTTGGGCAGGCAGACCCAACATAAGCTGGTGAAGCAGTTGATGACTGCTGAGCTTGGTGTTGCCTATCAGCTATCCATGTACCAAAACATTGATTTTATACAGTTTGCATGAAGATATTTATTTAAAATGTGGGCATTAAGATCATCAACCCATATTCCTGATTAGAGACCGGTTTCAGTTAAGACAAATATGTGTGAGTCTCACAAAACCAATTCCTTGGTGCCAGTGACCTGAAGCAGCTGCTCTCTCCTGGGCTGGTTTGTAAAGTCAAACCCCTCCTGGAGTACCTAATTCACAGCAATTCCTTGGCAGGGAGTGGGTCAGAGTTTGTTTCAGAAGCTGAACCATTTTTTTGGGCAAAACTTTGAGTGATTTTCAAAACCTCCACTGCCTTTTCCTTGTTTATTCTTTCTAGGAAAAAACAATTTTGCATGCAAGCAATTAGCACTTCTTCTGCTGGTGTCTAGTCTTTAATGTCAATATTTTAACTCTCTGTCTTTGCTGTTCAAAACACCAGGAACGGGTAATTCATCCAAAATAAATATGCAATTTTGAAGCTGATTTTCAAGCAGATGACTGTGAGGAGGTGCTGGAAACAAGCCAGTGGCTTCTCATCTTGTAGTTCCCAGAATTAATTTCCTCACAAGTGCAAAAGGCTACAATACAAAATTAATTCAATCCCCACTAAATGTTTCCCTCTGCCAGTCGCATTCCGTTCTTTCAAGAAATTCTGTATTTTCTTTCATTCTTTCCATCTCTTTCCAACAGCAGGAAAATAAACCAGCAAGGTCCTACCTCTTAAAAGAAAAAAAAACAAAACAAAAATGGTTTCCAAAGTTTGGTGATGTTTGTCCTTGCTTTTGAAGAGGGAAATTTTCTTTTCAGGCAACTTGTCCAAGGATAATTTTTGCATTTTATGGTGACTTTTCTTAGAAACCAACTTCTCCTTTCCAGAGCATCTCCCCTGTGTTCTGCTCTGACTCCTTCGTTAGGGAGATGGTTTATTTAATTACAGTATGCCTCAGGGTTGCTTTTTCCAGAGGGGACCTGAAATTCCAGGTTTTCCAGGTCCCACACTCAAGATCAGTTTTATAACTCTCAAAAACAACACCTGGTTAAATGAACAAAAATATGCCATAAAGAAGGAATTTAGACATTATGTTAAAAACTAAAAAAAAGGGCTCAATTTTTTGTCCCACTCTGCTGAAATAAGGGATTTTTTTTTAAGTAATTAATGTTTCTATAAAACCAAATGTTATTTTAAATTATTTTCAGAGTATCTTCAACTGCTCACGCAGGTTTGAGATGTATAATACAACTCCATTCCTGAAAAGACTTTTGTGCTAAGCTGCATTAAAAAGCAGATTTTATTGGGAAAGAATTGGCTGAATGGATGAGATTTCTTCAGCTGTAAATACATGACAAAAGAGAGCTTTTTGTAGGTTTTTTTGCGAATCCTCTTTGTTACAAAGTCACAGTTTGAAGTTCTGGATTTGATAACTGTAGATATTAATATGGGTTAGAAAGTCAGAAATCGCCTTGAGAGCCTTGTCCTCCTGAATCCCCAGTGCCAGAATATTTTTCTGGGAAGCAAAATTGCCTTTTTCATGAAAGAGTCAGAGTGTCACCAACTATGGATGAGTGCTATCAGTTGTCTCCTGAGACTATTTCATGGAATTTTTATTCTTGCCTCCAAACTGTGGCACCGTTCCCTCTTCACCTCTCAAATTGAATGAAATAAGAAGCTTTCTGTCTCAGCGTCTCAAAATCCTCTGGTGCTTCCAGTCCCTCCTTGTCAGGCACACTTGGGTATTTATTTTTTTTTTCCTTTTTATTGACTAAAAATAACTGGAGGATTTATCCTGCAGCACGAGGTTTCTTGACCAAGTGTTCAACTTGGATTTTGTTGTCCTTGGCTGAGGATGCACCAAGGAGCCTTCTGATTTCCATCCCACATGGGTACCACATGGCCACTCTGGGGGCTTTTCACCTGGATTTTGACCTACAATTTGCCATCAGGTGTGTGCCTGATAGTTGGGCTCCATTTCCTCCCAGTTCACTCCACAGTTGTGTGATTAAGGATGAGTTCACTCACACAAAGTCTCAACTTCGCTGCCGAGTTTCTTCTGCCACGTGAGACCTCAGCAATATCTTATCTCCTGCAGTGAGTGAAGTGATTTCAGGTAAATAACTGCAGTACAGAAATTCCTGACACCAGACATGTTTTCTAAGTCAAGTGGCCACTTTCTGGAAGATGCAGCCGAATCCCTGTGGCATTTTCTGTTCCATCTTCTCTGAACATGACACTGAATTCCAGCCTGGCTTTCCCCAAAGGACAAAACTCTCCTGCCCCCTGGATCTTTAAAATTAAGCACTAATAACCCTGAAGTCTGAGTGGCTAGAATTGTTTTAATGGCAGAGATTATTCAATAGATGACCAGGGTTTATTTTGTATAAAATCCAGCAATATTAATGTTGTTTCATAATTAAACTTCGCTTGTTTTAGTTAAAATAGGTGCTGTAGTAACAATGAGAAGATGCAGAAGGCTCCAAAACTTCTCTGTAGGGAGAAACTCCCCTCAGAGGGTCAGAAAATATTTCTTTCTAGAAATGTGTGATTGACTTTGACCTCTGGAGTGCAAGAACTGATGCTGTGAGGGTGAAGGAGGGGATTTCCACATTCAGGGTCTGTCAGAGAATGAGGTATGGGTGTTTTCTTGAAAAAAGAAAGCTGTGCTTGAGAAAAGAAAGCTCCAGGTCTGTCCCAGCTCTGCTGGCTTGTGGCACCATCTGAAGAGGCAACTCCAGTTGCTCTGGGTAAAATGTAATTGATAACATCACAGGAAATTCTGCTTTTCCTGCAAGCAGCTTGGTACGGATTCTGCTCAGTCCCAAAATCACTTGGGCTGCTAAGAAATAATAGAAATGTCAGATTAGCATTACTGGACACCAAAAAAAAGCCCATTTCAAGCTTCCCATGTTCCTCAGGTGGATAAACATTGGAAGGGAGTGTGACATTGGAATCCGACGGCAACAAAGGAAAGGCATAAACAGGTTTTTTTCAGATATTTGTTAGTGGGAGGAATGCAGGAAACCCAGCTTTTGAGAATGGGAAATAGGCTTTTCTGTCCAGTTTTGTGTGCAGATGCAGCACTGGAAAGCTCCATATCCTGTGCTGCTGCAAGCCCTCGTCACAACTGGAGCGGAATATCTGCCAAACATCCTTGGTTCATTGCTTCCCGAGGTGTCTGGACGTGCACTTGTGTGTGGGCAGCTGAGGCTGAAGGCAGTTTTTATAATTATGCACCTCTGAAAAATCAAATCTGAGTGTAAACCTTGGCATGCTCTCTGATAGTGTGAAAAACTGCTCTGAGGAGACACAAATTGGTGCATTTTGGGCTATTCCCATCTGAGCCGCGCGGGGAACATGAGAAGTGGCAGCGTGGCTGTCAACAGAGAGGCCAAGGACCCTGAGCTTCACAGCCTGCTCCAAACCCCGCTGTTGTTATTCCCAGAAAAAATTGCTGTCAAAAAAAACCCCACTTTGTAAATCCATGATAAACCCAACAGAGCGAGCGCCCCTTCCGCGCTGTGTTGCAGGGGGATGGATGTTCAGTGGAATATCCAGGCTGCTGCATTTTGGAAAGTCTGGGGTTTAAATCCCACTTTCTTGCTGTGTGTTTTTAGCTGTGTGTTTTTCAGCGTGAGGGATTTCTGCTTCCCACTGATTTTCAGCTTGCTCTGCCCCTTTTGGGGTTTTGGTTGGTGGTGGGAGGGGAGGATACAGAACTTAAAGCACAGAAGGAAATTGCTGCATTTCCAAGGTATGTTCATCTCATCACTATCCCAATATCAAGTAAGAAAAAAAAAATTTAAATTAAAAAGTTACAACATTTTCCCTTTTTTTTTAGAAAAAACACTAAAATTTGGATTTTGAACATCAGGACTCTTGAATGGGTTCAATGTCACCGAATTGCCTTGAATAATTCACTCCTAAAACCTTTAACTGCCATAAGAGCTGGAAATAGTGTTAAATTTTACTGTGGCAGTTTTAAGGAGCAAATTGATCTTTCCTTAGGCTTTGTAAAATAGATTAACCCCCAGGTCAGGTTGATCATGAGCATTCAGGTGCATTGGTACAGTTTGTCCAAATTTAAAGATTCTGGTTGAGGTATTTGTAAATCCTCACACCAGGCTATTCTTGCTGGGTGCAGGGGACAGGACCAGGATAGAAAAGGGCCTAAAAACTGCACATATTTCAATTTTTGTGATGATTTGTTCTCATTTACTTCATCAGCACTTCCAGGCAATGCCTTCCCTGCCCAGGAGCCATCCAGGGGTGCAGAAAACTCCTCAGGTTCTACAGAGATTGGGTTGAAAATATTTCAGGAATGTCTTCCTTGTCCCCTGTCCCTCAGGATGAAGGTGTCTCCTGAATACTCTCTGGATAAACTCTTTATCCTTTTATCATCCCACTGAGGGGTGAGCTGTATTTATATACTTTTGCTCTCCTTACTTGGGCCTTCATGGCTGTATTTTTATGATTTTATGGACAATTATTCTGAACAAAAAAGAATTATGAAGAAATTTCTAACATTTAAGCAAACTTTTCCCACATAAAACTCCTTTTAGTGAGAGTCCAGGGTTGTTATTTCCTGATTTCAACATGAAAAAAATTTATTTTCAAATTGTAATTTTGAAGACTCATTGCAGCAAATTATTTTGTCTTCCTTTTGCCTTAATCCCACCAACATGGCAGAGGGGATAAGAAAAAAAGGAAAATATATGAGAGGGAAGAAGGCAACAGTGCAGATCTACTCATTGGATGTGGGAAATTGATGAAAGAAACTCTTCTTTACTCCCAGCACATTTTTGTTTGGAGAGGGTTAGTGGAATTAGGGATATGTTTTTCCCATTTAAACTGGCACAAGGCAAAGGGAGAATTTCACTTCTAAAAACCAGAGTAGTGAACTGGAGGAGTTTTGATTTTAGGTGCTGTTTAAAGGTTTTACACATAAGGAATATCTTAATTTTGTTGAGATTAACTACTAAATCTGGTATTTCCAGTAAAATCTCTCATACCATGTTTATGCTTAAAGCCACATATGTAGGTAGAGGGAGGAGGAAGTTCTTGGATTTTTATTCTGAATTTTGGGTTTGAGTCATGGCATAAAGCTGGAAAATGGAATAAGTGACTATGGAAGTGTTGATCCACAATCCCAAAGAAAAAAACCAGGAAAATCTGCAAATGTAAAGCAGTGTCCTTGGAAAAAACAGGGAATAATAATCCTGGATGAAAGGCAGAGTTCTTACAGGGGGGGAGTTTAGGACAGAACTGTAAGATCTGCCTCTAGTAAAAGGAGAGGGAATAAAGGAAGATCATGAAAATCTGCATGGCTCCATCACAGGCTGGCCCTTCAAAGACCTTAAATAACAGGAGAAAAAAAAAAAGAGAAAAAGGGCAACTCACCTCCAAAAAAAAAAAATGGTTACAAAAGGAATAGCGCCAGTGTACAGATAAGGAAGGAAGGGAAAATCCAGATGGGAGTAGCAAGAGACCCAGAGAAATCCAGTGATGAGTACATTAGGAGTAAGAGAAGGCCTTGCAAAGCGTTTGCTGTGCTCCTTGAGGGAAGCAGGGAGCCATTAGCAAATGAGACTGAAGTGTTCAATGACTTTTTGCATTTGTTTTCAATTAAAAAGAAAAAAAAAAAATCAAAAGTGAGCAGATGGTTTGCGCAATTAATACCAGGAGAAAATGGATGAGATCTCAGCCTAGGAGATCTACTGACAGAGTCCTGCCTCTTTTAAAAGGCCTGATTGTTTTAATCTGAGCATACTTGAGGGACTGGCTGCAGCCACACCAGCAGACACTTTGGAAAATCCACAGAGGCTGGGAGAGCTCCTGGACCTGGGAGGAGCACCCAGCCTCCACCTTTGGTGGAGAAAAGGAAAACGGGACCTGGGGAAGGGGAGGATTTGGGTTCCTTTTGGTTTGTGTAAAACTTTTTATTGCAGGCACTCAGATTGTATGTACCAAGGAAGGTGTCCAAGGCCAGGTTGAGCATCCTGGGATGGTGGGAGGCGTCCCTGCCCATGGCAGGGGGTGGAATGAGATGAGCTTTAAGGTCCCTTCCACCCCAAACCATCCCGTAATTCTGTAAGGAAAGGTGCTGCAACCATTGTGGACCTAGCAAACTGCAGTTTATCAATTCCCCAGAAGTGAGAAGAGGAAGACGTTTTGATTTTCAGGAAGGCTTTGGACCTCCTCAGATGGTGCTCTCGGTGCTGAGCAGAGGAATGGCCTGAGCTGGCACAGTCCTTAAATTTGCAGGTGGGAGGGACTGGAGGTTCACTGCAGGGTGGAGTCTGGGTGTCAAATAATTCTTGTGCATCAACAAAACAGTCTGAGTACAGGTGATGCAGCTGAAAACTGTCAGCTGTTCTCTACAGGTCTTCATCAAGATTAGTCAACCAACAAGTCCAAGGCAGACAGCTCTGGGAGAAGACTTTCCAAAGGAATTGTTCCAGGGTTGAACTTTTCTGTAGTTTCTCCATTTGCTTGATTGCTTGGGTTTGTGTCTTCTGCAGGTTAGTTGCATTTGATTTGGATTTTATGATTTAGGTGACACTTATTTGAATCAAAAATACAACTTTATGGCTAGGCTAGAGTGCCATTTTGCATTTAATTTCCTAACTGCAAGGAAGTTAAAAAGTTTTAAGAAGTATTGGAGGGAAAAAAAATCAAGGAAGACAGTATGGGAGAATTTATTTTATTACAATGCCAGCAACTACTTAACACATACAAATTATGAAATGTATCTGGTAGTGTAGATAATGTATCTTAAAGCATCTGGTGTTTAGGTTCATGGAGAGCTCTACTTAAAATGAGAAATGCATGTTTTATGGTAGATTAGCATGTCCCTCAGTGTGTAACCAGTTCACTTTCTGGAGTTACTATGCACAAATATCAGTAGTATATAATGCCATCGTAAAGCAAAGTGCATCCAGGTAGAATTACTGAGCCCATCATAAATAAATATGGTGCCTTTCTTCATCATCAGTATTAAAAGCCATGTGACTTCTTTATTGTCACAAGAAGAGGGGATATTTAAAGCTTTAGCAGTCAGAGATTTGGGTTCTTGGGTGTCCTTGGTTTGTCTGAAGTTGAGCATCCACCCAATAATACTTCTTATTTACCACCACAGCAGAGTTAAACACTTGTGTCAGCCCAAAGTTGTAAGAAGTGCTGCAAAGAACATCTAAACGTCTATTAAGGAAATATTTTTAATAAAAAAGTCAGATTTAAATTGGGAAAACTTTAGAAATAACAAGCAAGTAAAAGCAATGAACTAAATTAGGGAACATCTGCACTGCCACTCGCCAACCTGCCTGGGTCACCTGCCCCTCCTCAGCTGGCTGGCAGTGGGATGAGAAATAATTTATTTCATGGAGTCACAGAATCCCAGGATGGTTTGGGGTGAAAAGGATCCCAAACCCCACCCAGTGCCACCCTGCCATGGCAGGGACACCTTCCCCTGTCCCAGCTGCTCCAGCCCCAG